>NC_052337.1:18719205-18959205 GCF_016432855.1 Salvelinus namaycush | reverse complement strand
TACATCTATAATGGTGACTACATCTATAATGGTGGCTACATCTATAACGGTGGCTACATCTATAACGGTGGCTACATCTATAATGGTGGCTACATCTATAATGTTGGCTACATCTATACATCTATAATGGTGACTACATCTATAATGGTGGCTACATCTATAATGGTGACTACATCTATAATGGTGACTACATCTATAATGGTGGCAACACCCGCAAGTCACTATAACGGTGACTACATCTAAAATGGTGGCTACATCTATAATGGTGGCAACACCCGCAAGTAACTATAACGGTGACTACATCTAAAATGGTGGCTACATCTATAATGGTGGCAACACCCGCAAGTCACTATAACGGTGACTACATCTAAAATGGTGGCTACATCTATAACGGTGGCAACACCCGCAAGTCACTATAATGGTGGCTACATCTATAATGGTGGCTACATCTATAATGGTGGCTACATCTATAATGGTGGCTACATCTATAATGGTGGCTACATCTATAATGGTGGCTACATCTATAATGGTGACTACATCTATAATGGTGGCTACATCTATAATGGTGGCTACATCTATAATTGTGGCTACATCTATAATGGTGGCTACATCTATAACGGTGGCTACATCTATAATGGTGGCTACATCTATAATGGTGGCTACATCTATAATGGTGGCTACATCTATACATCTATAATGGTGACTACATCTATAATGGTGGCTACATCTATAATGGTGACTACATCTATAATGGTGACTACATCTATAATGGTGGCAACACCCGCAAGTCACTATAACGGTGACTACATCTAAAATCGTGGCTACATCTATAATGGTGGCAACACCCGCAAGTAACTATAACGGTGACTACATCTAAAATGGTGGCTACATCTATAATGGTGGCAACACCTGCAAGTCACTATAACGGTGACTACATCTAAAATGGTGGCTACATCTATAACGGTGGCAACACCCGCAAGTCACTATAATGGTGACTACATCTATAATGGTGGCTACATCTATAATGGTGGCTACATCTATAATGGTGGCTACATCTATAATGGTGACTACATCTATAATGGTGGCTACATCTATAATGGTGGCTACATCTATAATGGTGGCTACATCTATAATGGTGGCTACATCTATAATGGTGGCTACATCTATAATGGTGGCTACATCTATAATGGTGACTACATCTATAATGGTGACTACATCTATAATGGTGACTACATCTATAATGGTGGCTACATCTATAATGGTGGCTACATCTATACATCTATAATGGTGGCTACATCTATAATGGTGGCTACATCTATAATGGTGGCTACATCTATACATCTATAATGGTGACTACATCTATAATGGTGGCTACATCTATAATGGTGGCTACATCTATACATCTATAATGGTGGCTACATCTATAATGGTGACTACATCTATAATGGTGACTACATCTATAATGGTGGCTACATCTATAATGGTGGCTACATCTATAATGGTGGCTACATCTATACATCTATAATGGTGGCTACATCTATAATGGTGGCTACATTTATAATGGTGGCTACATCTATACATCTATAATGGTGGCTACATCTATAATGGTGGCTACATCTACAACGGTGGCTACATCTATACTTCTATAATGGTGACTACATCTATAATGGTGGCTACATCTATAATGGTGGCTACATCTATAATGGTGACTACATCTATAATGTTGGCTACATCTATAATGGTGACTACATCTATAATGGTGGCTACATCTATAATGGTGACTACATCTATAATGGTGACTACATCTATAATGGTGGCTACATCTATAATGGTGGCTACATCTATAATGGTGGCTACATCTATAATGGTGGCTACATCTATAATGGTGGCTACATCTATACATCTATAATGGTGACTACATCTATAATGGTGGCTACATCTATACATCTATAATGGTGGCTACATCTATAATAATGGTGGCTACATCTATAATGGTGGCTACATCTATAATGGTGACTACATCTATAATGGTGGCTACATCTATAATGGTGGCTACATCTATAATGGTGGCTACATCTATAATGGTGGCTACATCTATACATCTATAATGGTGGCTACATCTATAATGGTGGCTACATCTATAATGGTGGCTACATCTATAATGGTTACTACATCTATAATGGTGGCTACATCTATAATGGTGGCTACATCTATAATGGTGGCTACATCTATAATGGTGGCTACATCCATAATGGTGGCTACATCTATAATGGTGGCTACATCTATAACGGTGGCTACATCTATAACGGTGGCTACATCTATAATGGTGGCTACATCTATAATGGTGGCTACATCTATACATCTATAATGGTGACTACATCTATAATGGTGGCTACATCTATAATGGTGACTACATCTAAAATGGTGGCTACATCTATAATGGTGGCAACACCCGCAAGTAACTATAACGGTGACTACATCTAAAATGGTGGCTACATCTATAATGGTGGCAACACCCGCAAGTCACTATAACGGTGACTACATCTAAAATGGTGGCTACATCTATAACGGTGGCAACACCCGCAAGTCACTATAATGGTGACTAAATCTATAATGGTGGCTACATCTATAATGGTGGCTACATCTATAATGGTGGCTACATCTATAATGGTGACTACATCTATAATGGTGGCTACATCTATAATGGTGGCTACATCTATAATGGTGGCTACATCTATAATGGTGGCTACATCTATAACGGTGGCTACATCTATAATGGTGGCTACATCTATAATGGTGGCTACATCTATACATCTATAATGGTGACTACATCTATAATGGTGGCTACATCTATAATGGTGACTACATCTATAATGGTGACTACATCTATAATGGTGGCAACACCCGCAAGTCACTATAACGGTGACTACATCTAAAATGGTGGCTACATCTATAATGGTGGCAACACCCGCAAGTAACTATAACGGTGACTACATCTAAAATGGTGGCTACATCTATAATGGTGGCAACACCCGCAAGTCACTATAACGGTGACTACATCTGAAATGGTGGCTACATCTATAACGGTGGCAACACCCGCAAGTCACTATAATGGTGGCTACATCTATAATGGTGGCTACATCTATAATGGTGGCTACATCTATAATGGTGGCTACATCTATAATGGTGGCTACATCTATAATGGTGACTACATCTATAATGGTGACTACATCTATAATGGTGGCTACATCTATAATGGTGGCTACATTTATAATGTTGGCTACATCTATAATGGTGGCTACATCTATAATGGTGGCTACATCTATAATGGTGGCTACATCTATACATCTATAATGGTGACTACATCTATAATGGTGGCTACATCTATACATCTATAATGGTGGCTACATCTATAATAATGGTGGCTACATCTATAATGGTGGCTACATCTATAATGGTGGCTACATCTATACATCTATAATGGTGGCTACATCTATAATGGTGGCTACATCTATAATGGTGGCTACATCTATAATGGTGACTACATCTATAATGGTGGCTACATCTATAATGGTGGCTACATCCATAATGGTGGCTACATCCATAATGGTGGCTACATCTATAATGGTGGCTACATCTATAACGGTGGCTACATCTATAACGGTGGCTACATCTATAATGGTGGCTACATCTATAATGTTGGCTACATCTATACATCTATAATGGTGACTACATCTATAATGGTGGCTACATCTATAATGGTGACTACATCTATAATGGTGACTACATCTATAATGGTGGCAACACCCGCAAGTCACTATAACGGTGACTACATCTAAAATAGTGGCTACATCTATAATGGTGGCAACACCCGCAAGTAACTATAACGGTGACTACATCTAAAATGGTGGCTACATCTATAATGGTGGCAACACCCGCAAGTCACTATAACGGTGACTACATCTAAAATGGTGGCTACATCTATAACGGTGGCAACACCCGCAAGTCACTATAATGGTGGCTACTTCTATAATTGTGGCTACATCTATAATGGTGGCTACATCTATAATGGTGGCTACATCTATAATGGTGGCTACATCTATAATGGTGGCTACATCTATAATGGTGACTACATCTATAATGGTGGCTACATCTATAATGGTGGCTACATCTATAATGGTGGCTACATCTATAATGGTGGCTACATCTATAACGGTGGCTACATCTATAATGGTGGCTACATCTATAATGGTGGCTACATCTATAATGGTGGCTACATCTATACATCTATAATGGTGACTACATCTATAATGGTGGCTACATCTATAATGGTGACTACATCTATAATGGTGACTACATCTATAATGGTGGCAACACCCGCAAGTCACTATAACGGTGACTACATCTAAAATGGTGGCTACATCTATAATGGTGGCAACACCTGCAAGTCACTATAACGGTGACTACATCTAAAACGGTGGCTACATCTATAACGGTGGCAACACCCGCAAGTCACTATAATGGTGACTACATCTATAATGGTGGCTACATCTATAATGGTGGCTACATCTATAATGGTGGCTACATCTATAATGGTGACTACATCTATAATGGTGGCTACATCTATAATGGTGGCTACATCTATAATGGTGGCTACATCTATAATGGTGGCTACATCTATAATGTTGGCTACATCTATAATGTTGGCTACATCTATAATGGTGGCTACATCTATAATGGTGACTACATCTATAATGGTGACTACATCTATAATGGTGACTACATCTATAATGGTGGCTACATCTATAATGGTGACTACATCTATAATGGTGGCTACATCTATACATCTATAATGGTGGCTACATCTATAATGGTGGCTACATCTATAATGGTGGCTACATCTATACATCTATAATGGTGACTACATCTATAATGGTGGCTACATCTATAATGGTGGCTACATCTATACATCTATAATGGTGGCTACATCTATAATGGTGACTACATCTATAATGGTGACTACATCTATAATGGTGGCTACATCTATAATGGTGGCTACATCTATAATGGTGGCTACATCTATACATCTATAATGGTGGCTACATCTATAATGGTGGCTACATCTATAATGGTGGCTACATCTATACATCTATAATGGTGGCTACATCTATAATGGTGGCTACATCTATAATGGTGGCTACATCTATAATGGTGGCTACATCTATAACGGTGGCTACATCTATAACGGTGGCTACATCTATAACGGTGGCTACATCTATAATGTTGGCTACATCTATACATCTATAATGGTGGCTACATCTATAATGGTGGCTATTTGGTTTGTCTGTTTGACTAAACGTGTCCCTTTTTTTGAGGGACGGAACACTCACATTAGGACAATCCCTGGTATTATCCCTTCACTATCACTTTCAAGGTCACCATTCTGAATGGCAGGTCAGGTTGTTTGTCATTGTTGGCTGGGGTGAGGCGGTCACTCGGGGTCAAGTGTGGCCTGTGGGGCATTGGCGTTGTTTCATCCGTGACAGTGAGGCAGGCTAGCTAGCAAAGCATTCCTGGGGGTTCTAGGAGGAAGAGATGACCCTCCGTCGACCTACCAAACCAGCCCTGGGCCCTGTTTGATAAAAACACACCCTTCCTTCCTCCCATTCCTTGATGTAATCGCTGATCTAACACAACAGTTCTTCTATCATATAGCTTTCACCAAGTCAGCCATGTCAAATCAGGTATTTCTTCAAGGAAGGGAGGAAGGATGCATTCTCATACTATTCAAACAGGGCCCAAGCCTTTGCACTGGTCAAAGAAGAGGCTAAATTAATGAAAATGAGACACTTCCTATGAATACACTGTTCATAATGCATTATAAGGACATTTAAACTGCCTTTTGAGCTAGGCAAAATGCATTATTAGAGCTTATGTCGTGCATTATAATGCATTATGAAGAGAGTATGCATAACCAATTAAAACAAATGAGCTTTAGTGGGGTAAAGGGAGTAAATATCACAAATGTGTTGAATAGATTGACAGAATATGCACAAAGGTTGTTATGAATGTCACTCAGAATCACAAAGGAATGGAACATAGTAGAAATGTCTCCTTGATGCAGGGTAAATTGCAGTTTTTTTATACTGCTATTCATCCAATAGTTTTCTTTCCCTAAACCTTTTCACTGGGCTTATAGAAATCTGATTTGACTGTTAAGGGTGAAAGTTGTGGAGGGAAAGCCAATGCAATGACTCTTGTTTGTTAACGAGATGCCTCGGCTAACGAGACTCTCCCCCTTGTTAATCTGTTACCGCTGCAACATATGGTGGGGGTCGTCATTGGAGTTTGTGATTAATTAAATATGAGTTAATTAAGGTCAGGCGGTTCTCCAGTATGACAACACAGAGCACCCGCGCTAAGCTGGCCTCCCACCGAGGGTTCGCCGCCGCAGAGACACACACACACACACTATACCGCTCCCCATAATGAATCCATAAAGGCACACACGCACATACAAAGGGACAATAGTCATCTTCAAACTCATTTGATCCTTGGTTTTATAACAAAGGAGGGGGATTGGAATCCTTCAGAAATCAATCAATCAGATACTTTTAGTGGGGCATAATGGTGCTGTGTACTGTGTGTGGCTTTTGACATACTGCCACCACCACTGCAAAACATATTTGAATTATAACCATCGACTCACATTTACATTTTAGTCATTTAGCAGATGCTCTTATCCAGAGCGACTTACAGGAGCAATTAGGGTTAAGTGCCTTGCTCAAGGGCACATCGACAGATTTTTCACCTAGTCGGCTCAGGGATTGGAACCTTTGGGTTACTGGACCAACGCTCCTAACCGCTAGGCCCCCTGCCGCCCAAAACTCGTTGACGACTGTCAAAAAGATTACCATTGTTTGATTTTGTGACATGTCCATTAGTCTTTATGTTTAACATGAAGAACTTTGGTGGGTTGAATGACAACATCTGTAAATTATTGCATTTTTGGCTTTAAATTACATTCTTGGCTTTACATTACATTTTTGGCTTTACATTACATTACATTTTGGGCATAACATTATATTCTTGGCTTAGCAGCCTTCTAAATATCCATAGTACTGTAGTTTGGAGTCATTAACTTACATATTTATGACTAAAGAAATGTTGTGAAAAGGAATCGAACCAAGACTATGCACGTCATGCACAATGGATTATTTCGGGAAATGCAGAAATGCAGAATAAGCGGTTGTCTTTGTCACCAGTGTCACATTCAAAACATTTTAGCCCCTTTCCTTCCCTTTCTTCTTGTTCTCCTCCTGAGCCTCTTTCTCTCTCTCTGCATTTTAATGGAAAGTCTTTCTTTTTCAAGGTTTTAATGTCAAGCACGGTGAAATGCCTTTCTTATCAGTGTGGTTGACTGGTGTATAGAAGTTCAAGACAGTAGGGTTGACAGTAACGTTGGGCTTTACCTACTGGAGAAGTGTCTCTGTGTGTCTGTGTGTTGATAGTAGTTCAACTCACATTTTATTGGTCACATACACATATTTAGAAGATGTTCTTGCGGGTGTAGTGAAATGCTTGTGTTTCTAGCTCCAGCAGTGCAGTCATATCTAAACATTACAAGGAAACCTCTTGAATAACACTCTTTGTAGACTTAATTTACGATCTCACCTTGATTGGCCAAATACATTGGCAGGTTTAGTTGATATGTGTTTAGCAGAATTAGGTAATATGTGTTTAGCCGTCATTAAACTTAATTAAAAAGCTATTTACACATCATTGGATGTTGATCATTGTGTGTTCGCTAATGACTCAATGTGTTGATTGTTGGTCTCTAGTTTGGCCTAAAGCACTCACACGCACACATTTCCAAGCCCCCTTCTGAAGGTAAAAAGTAGAGTGTGGGAGGAGGAACGGGGGAGGGGAAAAGGGAATTTGGGTGAAGGTGGGGCATTGTTCTAGAGAAAATAGGGTTATCAATACCACTCAGATAACCAACTCCCCTCCTCTCTCTCTCTCAATTCAGTTTAAGGGCTTTATTGGCATGGGAAACATATGTTAACATTGCCAAAGCAAGTGAAGTAGATAATAACCAAAAGTGAAATAAACAATAAAAACTCTCTCTCTCTCGCACATACACATACACACACACACTCACTCACACTCACACTCACACTCGCACACCACACCCCTCCTCAAAATAAATGCTGGAGTTTTGACCCAAGCCGTGACCCACTAGGGTCCACTAGGTCACATGACTAACTGGCCTGTAAACCTCCCCCACCACTCCCAACCCCACCCCCTCCTCCTTTCGGGGGCCGGCCTAGCTGCAGAGGCCAGGGGTGAGAAAGCCACAGAGACCTCAGAGAACTGATCAGAGAAGGACTGAGAGAGAGGGAAGGAGCAAGAAACAAAAAGAGAAAGCAAACAGAAAGAAATCGAGAGAGAGGAACAGAGAGAGAGGGATATAGAGAGGGTAAAAGCACCTAGAGGAGTCATGAAGCCGAATCTGCCATGGAGGATGCAGTATCAACAGTGATATAGTGGCTTTATATATATTTCAAATATATTTTATACGGCGCTACCAGTCTGGATGGTGGCCAGGAGACTCACTGGCAGACTAGGACCAGTATGAAATGGATACATGGGAAGGTATGGGTGTGTGTTGTGTGTGTGTGCGTGTATATGCATGTGTCTGTGTGTGTGTGTAGAGGGAGGGGGTAGATGTGTTGCTCTTAAGGAGATTGAGACTACAGGACATTAAACAGTAATGATTTAGCTTGTTTTGTGTTTGTATCTGATACCATTGACGATTTTATCATGGCTTTCAGTGAACTTCGATCTGGTATTAGAGAATGGGCCTATAGTTGTCTGTAGGAAAACTGTGATTTGTTTCTTGTGAACTGTAGATTTGAACCAAATGCTTGGATTTAGATTTTTAGGATGGTCAGTCATTCCATTTTCCTAATCAAATTTGGAAATATAATGTAAAACTGTTGTTGTGGTAAGAGGATTTGTTAGAATTCTGTCAACATTCCGGTAGCTTCCGCAGTAGCATTATCTTATCCGTGCGACAGTATGTCAGGATAAGAAAAGCCCCTTAGTGATGACTGTCAAAAGATTTGCAACTGCTGCTGTGGAGATTTTCTGCTGAGCTAAACAAAAATGTGTGTGTGGGGGGTGGGGCTTGGCACTGTGGAGATAGGAAGATTTTGCGATTGTGTCTATAGTACATTTAACATTGGAGTCATTTAGCAGATGCTCTTATCCACAGCGACTTACAGTAGTGAGTGCATACATTTTCGTACCGGTCCCCATGGGAATCAAACCGACAACCCTGGTGTTGCAAGCACCATGCTCTACCAACTGAGCCACACAGGACCTGCATTAGCTCATATTAACACACACATGTATGTCAGACTTTTTTGAGAGCGAGTTTGTGAGAGAGGGAAAGAGAGAGAAGGACGGAAGAATACAGAGAGGGAGCAGTTTATTTGCGGCCTGTGTCTGTGCAGCCCATCTGGAAAAGGTTTTTGTGCAGGCAACACAGGCAGTGTTTACGTGGTGCTACCGTGTGTGTGTGTGTGTGTGTGGTGTGTGCGGGGGTAGCCCGGGGTCATCCTGGCTCCACAGAGCCCTGTAAAATCCCCCGGGCCTTATTGAGGGACTCACAGCTGGGCCAACCTCTCAGTGCCCTCTCCTCAGAATACAGTCTTTCCCCTGTTTCACCATATTTGACCCCATGTTTTACCCCTGCTCAGTTGGTAGAGCATGCAGCTTGAAATGACAGGATAGTGGGTTGGTTTTCCTGGGACCACCCATACGTAAATAATATATCACACATGACTGGAATTCGCTTTGGATAAAAGTGTCTGCTAAAAGGCATATATTATCAGGAGGAAATCACAAGGTCTTTCCTGTACATGGTAGACTTGCAAAAGTCTCCCTGATCAATGCCCTGATTTTAATTTGATCTGGAGAAGAGTGTCCGCTAAATGACTTCAATGTAAAAGCATAGAAGTACATCATGGATAGAAAATGGTAGCTCACCCATGCGATGCAGGCAGTTGTGGGGATCCTTCTTAGACCAGTGTTGGTTGAGCTTGTTGTGTAGTATTTTCTGCTATAATATCTGCTGTATATTCCCTGTACCTTTCTTATTGGGTTGTAAGCACGCATGAGCTTATGGATAAGTGAATGACTAGTTTATATTCCTTATTTTTCTCCCTCTTCATCTGGCTGTCTCTTTCTGATGCACAGCTTCGACTTAAGTACTTCCTCTGCAAAGCACTTTGAAACAACGGCTAATTTAAAAATGTCTTTGTGCGTACATTTGATTGATTGATTTAATTGATCGATCTCTCTTTCCTCATGAAATACAATAATAATCTATCTCAAAGGAGTCGTATATCAGAATGGATTTGTTATGACAATCTGTTTCCATCGTTGTGTGTTTTAGGAGAGGGCCTCAGTGGCAGTAGTCTATGGAAGCTTGGTGGTGTTCATTTTCTGATGCAGAGAGCAATCAGTAACATGTTTTGGATTGGTTAAGTGGGTTGTTAGCATGTCACCATTTTGTTTCTGCCTAATGGTTACGTCTCTGACTGATAGATAGTGCTTGGTTATATTTATTTCTCCATCAATCCATCCACCCACCCTTCCATCCATCCGTCCGTCCATCCATCCTTCTATCCATCCATTCTTTAATTCACTCCCACACATTATCATAATCTCTTGACTCTTGTCCTACCAAAGTGAAGCTCATTGCCTCCCATGCCTCTCTATCTGTTACAATCCCATCTTGTAGGTTCCTTCCTGACAGGGGCTAGCGTTTACAGGAGCTCCCCGTCCCAGGGCTATTTAAAACAGAGAGTGAATGTGAGCAAAACTAACAACCATGGTGAGGTTGCCATAAAAATAGATTGTAGATTATAATTCCCGTGGGCATTGTGAAGTATTCCTTCTGATATCTCCCTCTCATTTTTTTATTTTTTTTATCTCTCTCTATTTCGGTCTTTCTCTGCTACTTTCTCTTCCTTTCTCTTTCTCTTCCTTTCTATTTATATCTCTCTCCATTACTATCTCTTTCTGTCTTTCTCCTCTGTAGAATACCTTTCTCCCAGCAGCTTGCCAATGCGAGAGCTGCTTTTGTCAATGTGGGTAGGAGGGTTAATACAATGTAGTCTTTCATCTTAATCTTTTCTCTGCTGGGTATGGGAAGGTGCTGGGCTGGCTGACTCGGCAGTGTGTAAAGGGTTTTTTCTTTTGGAATTGGGGGGGGGGGGGGGGGGTAATTAGGATTATGTGAAGATCAATAGCAGGGGTGGGGGCGAGGGTGAGGTATATGGAGAGTTCAGATTTGTAAATGTAGGCTCTAGTAAAATGTGATGTATTAGTGTAGGGTTAGCAGTTGGGGAGGTATTATTTTGGTTTAGCAACCAGCGTGTTTGTGTGTGTAGACAAAACTGTAGACCCAAGCTGATGAACCATCACACACAAGCGCACACACAGACACACACACAACCTCCCCCGACCACCAACACCCAACCTTCTTCACACAGAGAGCATCTGTCAACATGACAAAACAAAGGACTTGTTTTTTAGAAGAACTCCTCACTCATCAATGTAGCCTATTGAACAGACAGTAGCACGAATATCAATGAATCATCCCATTGTCTTTGGCCATTGAGAACCAATGAAGCAGTATCCTTCATGCTACTGATAGAACTGTAAAAAACCTTGATCCTGGTGAACGCCTGATTTGACTCACACCTGCTTTGGCATAATCAGTCATAGTATTCTACTTTGGATTGAATCAACTAAGTATTAAGCAAATGGTTGGGCTAACATTAAGAGGAAAGCATAATTATTAACGTTATTGGAACCTTTATCCCGGTGAGCTCTTGCTTTGGCGTAATCAATCAAACAATAGTCTAGTCTTCTACTTTGTGTTTTAAAGCATTAACCAAATGGTTGGGCTAACGTTTGGAGGAAAACCTGGGACTCGGAGCGAGACATGTTCCCTTTTCTCCTGTTGTTTCCTCAAGGACACACTGTCGAGGGAAATTCAATCATATTTTGGAATGTGGAATTTTCCTATTTTCTCAGAGGGAAACGGATGAGTTTGTGCGTGCGTGTGTGCGTGCATGCGTGCGTGATGGGTGCTGTTTCCTTTCCTGCTGGAGAGCAATTGATCATCGATCAAAGAAGGGAGGATTCTAGAGGAGATAGGAAAGAAAAAATTGGCAACATACAAGAGTGACAATCAGTACTGACAAGATATTGAATTGTCACATTTACACATTTAGTGCGTAGTACACTTGGAACTTGTACATTCTGGTGTGTGCACTCCCACATGAGGAAGTCTTAACTCTTAAGGGCCCTACACACCCTAGGCAAAACTGAGCGACAGATGTACGGTTTGTTCCAAAATTTGAGCCACACAAAACTACATAGAACTACTGTAAGCCGAAAACATTCCATTGCTGAGTTTGAGTAAAGTGTGTAGTGGCCTTTAGTGAGCGCTAACATGACTGTTTTTAAACACCTTTTTCATTATATTATTATTATTTATTTTTGGGATTGAGTGCAACTTCAGAAGGGAAAATTAAAGAATCTTCTGATGCTTTCGTAGAAACATGATTTGACTTCGGGAAATACAAAACATAGGTATAATTCTGAGATGCATATTTCCTCTGAGCACCATTATTCTATGAAGTTGCATCTGCAGTACCAGTCAAAAGTTGGGACACATCTACTCAAGGGTTTTTATTTATTTTTACTATTTTCTACATTGTAGAATAATAGTGAACACATAGAAATTATGACATAACACATATGGAATCATGTAGTAAACAAAAAAAGAGTTAAACAAATCAAAATATATTTTATATTCGAGATTCTTCAAAGTAGCCACCCTTTGCCTTGATGACAGCTTTGCACACTCTTGACATTCTCTCAACCAGCTTCATGAGGTAGTTTTTTATGATTTGTTTAACACTTTTTTGGTTACTGCATGATTTCATATGTGTCTTCACTATTATTGTACAATGTCAAAAATAGTTTAAAAAAACAAAAAAAACTTGAATGATTAGGTGTTCTAAAACTTTTGACTGGTACTGTATGCCTAAATGGCAGACACATCTCTATTGATCGAAACATATCTTTATTCACACAGACACATCTGTATTGATCAAAACATATCTTTATTCACACAGACACATCTGTATTGATCGAAACATATCTTTATTCACACAGACACATCTGTATTGATCGAAACATATCTTTATTCACACAGACACATCTGTATTGATCGAAACATATCTTTATTCACACAGACACATCTGTATTGATCGAAACATATCTTTATTCACACAGACACATCTGTATTGATCGAAACATATCTTTATTCACACAGACACATCTGTATTGATCGAAACATATCTTTATTCACACAGACATCTGTATTGATCGAAACATATCTTTATTCACACAGACACATCTGTATTGATCGAAACATATCTTTATTCACACAGACACATCTGTATTGATCGAAACATCTTTATTCACACAGACACATCTGTATTGATCGAAACATATCTTTATTCACACAGACACATCTGTATTGATCAAAACATATCTTTATTCACACAGACACATCTGTATTGATCGAAACATATCTTTATTCACACAGACACATCTGTATTGATCGAAACATATCTTTATTCACACAGACACATCTGTATTGATCGAAACATATCTTTATTCACACAGACACATCTGTATTGATCGAGACACATCTGTATTGATCGAAACATATCTTTATTCACACAGACACATCTGTATTGATCGAAACATATCTTTATTCACACAGACACATCTGTATTGATCGAAACATATCTTTATTCACACAGACACATCTGTATTGATCGAAACATATCTTTATTCACACAGACACATCTGTATTGATCGAAACATATCTTTATTCACACAGACACATCTGTATTGATCGAAACATATCTTTATTCACACAGACACATCTGTATTGATCGAAACATCTTTATTCACACAGACACATCTGTATTGATCGAAACATATCTTTATTCACACAGACACATCTGTATTGATCAAAACATATCTTTATTCACACAGACACATCTGAATTGATCGAAACATATCTTTATTCACACAGACACATCTAATGAACACATTTGCAGCTGACCTATTGCTAATGACGTCAGGCTACAAGGACATTCTTGGGATAATGTCTTAAGATCTGGGCTCTGTGGTCTTCCCAGGGGGTCCTGGGGGGGGAAGGGGTCTTCTCCAGTATGGGAGGGGGTCTTTGTTTCAGTATGAGCTGAGAGCCAGGAGTACACCAGAGAGGATTACAGAGAGAGAAGATCGAGGGAAGAAAGAAAGACGGGCAGGACATTGGGTACTCTGATGTAGGAGGAAGTTAAAATACCTATACAATGGTACCGTTTAATTACAGTATAAGCAAAAATAGTTAATTATGCATTGTGCACAGATTTTGTGTAATCAGTAATCGCACATTGTTTATACATTTCTTGTGAATTGAAAGGAATAAACTGAAATTAGTTATAGGAATGTCTTAAATCGGCTTATATGTTTCACGATATCCAATCACTACTCATATTGACGATGCGCAAGGCACTTATAGCCAATGAGCTTTGATGTATTGATTCATTGGTTGAACTGGCACAGTGTAGTATTGTTATAGTTCCCCTCATATGTTTCTATGAAAACAATCCCTTTACAAGGGTGAGACTTTTTCACAAACCAGAAAGAGAAAATAAAATGGAGGAGAGAGAGAAAGACAGCGAGTGAGAGAGGGGCTGTGTTTTTTAAGAGGAACCTGTCCCATTGAGTCCCCCTTTAAAATGCCTGAGTTACATTTCCTGATTGCTTTAAAGTTTGGAATGGCACCGGGGCTGACCTCGGCGGAAAACAATGTGGCCTTTAACGGAGCTCAAGGGGAGGGGTGGGGGGGGGTAACCGTAAAACGACCATGGAGTTCAAGATGAGGTTGAGTGCTGGCCAGGGCATTGTGATCTCTTCTCACACCTCAGTGAAGTGATTTAACACAGCTGACCTCGCGGTGGCCCCACCAACAGACCCCACAAACACACACACACTGATGCTCTCACACACGCACAGTCAAATTGAAGAAAAAAAAGTAGAGCACAACGCAACGTCCCGCAACTTCCCGCCACATCATACTTCACATCACATCATACTTCACATCACATCATACTTCACATCACATCATACTTCACATCACATCATACTTCACATCATACTTCACATCATACTTCACATCACATCATACTTCACATCACATCATACTTCACTTCACATCACAACCTCTTTTTCAGTGGCTGTGAATTGTGAGGACGTAAACTAAAAGCTTGGCATCAGTGGAATGTGAACCATGCCATCAAAGCAGCCAGTCAGGCCATGTGTTCAGGCAGTAACAAGTAACAATCAATGACGGGAGCTGTTTAGAAGCCACCAAGCAGACATCTTAGGGGTTATACACATCATTGATCACAACCAATGATGTACAGTGCATTCAGACCCCTTGACTTTTTACACATTTTGTTAAGTTACAGCCTTATTCTAAAATGGATTAAATAAATATCAATTCATATCAATCTACACACAATACACCATAATGACAAAGCGAAAACAGGTTTTTAGAAATGTTTGTTTTTTAATACATTTGCAGAAAAACCTTATTAACATAAGTGTTCAGACCCTTTGCTATGAGACTTGAAATTGAGCTTAGTTGTATCCTGTTTCCATTGATCATCCTTGAGATGTTTCTACAACTTGATTGGAGTCCACCTGTGGTAAATTCAGTTGATTGGACATGATTTGGAAAGGCACACACCTGTCTATCCAAGTTGACAGTGCATGTTAGTGCAAAAACCAAGCCATGAGGTTGAAGGAATTGTCCGTAGAGCTCCGAGACAGGATTATGTCAAGGCACAGATCTGGGTAAGGGTACCAAAACATTTCTGCAGCATTGAAGGTCTCCAAGAACACAGTGGTCTCCATCATTCTTAAATGGAAGGCATTTGGAACCACAAGACTCTTCCTAGAGCTGGCCACCCGACCAAACTGAGCAATCGGGGGAGAAGGGCCTTGGTCAGGGAGGTGACCAAGAACCTGATGGTCACTCTGACAGAGCTCCAGAGTTCCTCTGTGGAGATGTGAGAACCTTCCAGAAGGACAGCCATCTCTGCAGCACTCCACCAATCAGGCATTTTATGGTAGAGTGGCCAGCTGGAAGCCACTCTGCAGTAAAAGGCAAATGACAGCCCTCTTGGGACTCTCAGACCTTGAGAAACAAGATTCTCTGGTCTGATGAAACCAAGATTGAACTCTTCGGCCTGAATGCCAAGCGTCACGTCTGGAGGAACCCTGGCACCATCCCTACGGTGAAGCATGATGGTGGCAGCATCATGCTGTTAGGATGTTTTTCAGCGGCAGCGACTGGGAGACTAGTCAGGATCGAGGGAAAGATGAACGGAGCAAAGTACAGAGAGAGCCTTGATGAAAACCTGCTCCAGAGCGCTCAGGACCTCAGACTGGGGCGAAGGTTCACGTTCCAACAGGATAACGACCCTAAGCACACAGCCAAGACAATGCATGAGTGGCTTTGGAACAAGTCTCTGAATGTCCTTGTGTTGCCCAGCCAGAGCCCCGACTTGAACCCGATCGAACATCTCTGGAGAGACCTGAAAATAGCTGTGCAGCGACACTCCCCATCCAACCTGACAGAGCTTGAGAAGATCTGCAGAGAAAAATGGGAGAAACTCCCCAAATACAGGTGTGCCAGCTTGTAGCGTCATACCCAAGACTCAAGGCTGTAATCGCTGCCAAAGGTGCTTCAACAAAGTACTGGGTAAAGGGTCTGAATACTTATGTAAATGTATATTTCCGTGTTTTATTTTTAATACATTTGCAAACATTTCTAAAAACCTGTTTTTGCTTTGTCATTATTGGGTATTGTGTATAGATTGATGAGGGGGGGGAAACAATTTAATTCATTTTAGAATAAGGCTGTAACGTAACAAAATGTGGAATAAGTCAAGGGGTCTGAATACTTTACGAATGCACTGTATATTAACCCTGGATTGCTTATGCTATGTATTGGCCATTTAGAGGCTTTGAAGCTACCGGTCGGACATATTGGCACTCCTCAGAAAACAGTCCTCCATAGGAATTCATGTATTTCTACAGTATTTCATTTAAATGTTTCAAAGACAAAATTCAGTTTTTAAGTATTTGTTTCTTTTAGTGGGTACAGTAACATTAGTACTTTCCAAAAATGATACTTTAAGGAAAATGTTGTAGTCTTTTTACATGTTTGATTTTTAAATTTAGCTCACAAACTATAATTTTAAAGTATGCATTAAGGTGTCTGTAATAGAATAAACGTGGCAAAAAGAAATGTAGACATTAATACATGCATTTCTATATATTTTTTTTGACATTTTAGAAATAGCCTACAAGTCAATTGGCACCTCTTTGTCAAAATGGAAAGACATTTACTTAATGTCAAAAGATTAAGAAAGTCAGACAATTTCAAATCAAATCACATTTTATTGATCACATACACATATTTAGCAGATGTTATTGCGGGTGTAGCGAAATGCTTGTGTTTCTGGCTCCAACCGTGCAGTAGTATCGAACAATTCACAACAATACACACATCTAAAAGTAAAAGAATGGAATTGAGAAATATATGAATATTAGATTGAGCAATGTCGGTGGCATTGATTAAAATACAGTAGTATAGAATACAGTATATATATACACTGCTCAAAAAAATAAAGGGAACACTAAAATAACACATCCTAGATCTGAATGAATGAAATATTCTTATTAAATACTTTTTTCTTTACATAGTTGAATGTGCTGACAACAAAGTCACACAAAAATTATCAATGGAAATCAAATTTATCAACCCATGGAGGTCTGGATTTGGAGTCACACTCAAAATTAAAGTGGAAAACCACTCTACAGGCTGATCCAACTTTGATGTAATGTCCTTAAAACAAGTCAAAATGAGGCTCAGCAGTGTGTGTGGCCTCCACGTGCCTGTATGACCTCCCTACAACGCCTGGGCATGCTCCTGATGAGGTGGCGGATGGTCTCCTGAGGGATCTCCTCCCAGACCTGGACTAAAGCATCCGCCAACTCCTGGACAGTCTGTGGTGCAATGGAGCGAGACATGATGTCCCAGATGTGCTCAATTGGATTCAGGTCTGGGGAACGGGCGGGCCAGTCCATAGCATCAATGCCTTCCTCTTGCAGGAACTGCTGACACACTCCAGCCACATGAGGTCTAGCATTGTCTTGCATTAGGAGGAACCCAGGGCCAACCGCACCAGCATATGGTCTCACAAGGGGTCTGACGCTTCGAACACACCGACTGCGTCATTGCATCACTGCTGCATAACATT
The DNA here is from genome assembly GCF_016432855.1 of Salvelinus namaycush. Classification (NCBI taxonomy): domain Eukaryota; kingdom Metazoa; phylum Chordata; class Actinopteri; order Salmoniformes; family Salmonidae; genus Salvelinus; species Salvelinus namaycush. The sequence goes on along the minus strand of NC_052337.1, from coordinate 18,940,705 downwards.
TTGCGCAGCTAGGCAACTATACTGATGCAGGTACCTTTTGCAAGTGGTCGCATGCGGTTGGACACATGGAGGAGAGAATCATTTTCGCAGTATCCTCAAAACCGTGTCTTTTTGACACAACTGCTGACAGCTACAGGGACATAAACACAAAAAATGCTGCTTGGAGACAAGTGTCCACGATAGTAGGATTGCCAGGTCAGTTTAGTAGTGAGCTTGTGCTAGATGTGGCTAGTTAGCGTTAGCTAGCTAACCTAGCCAATGAGGTGTGTGTGAAAGAAATAGTCATACCACCTTCCTCAAGGTTGGTCTCATTGTTGAAAGAGCCTACTCTGCCTATCTTGACTATTTATTATTGCATTTCGCTCCAAAACTGCATTTTGGAGGGAAATTATATTATAGGCTCTCACAATTAATTTGAGGATGTCATCGAATAAATAATATACTTGGCAAATAAATAAATAAAAAATGTAAAGAAATTATGCAATCAAACTGTTTTTATGTAATCCCAAATTTTTACTGAATGTGTGCAAAAAAGAAATCTACATTCATATTTTGCTACTTTCTGTCAAGTCCACTCATACAATTTGATGCATACGTTCGATTTATCGAACGTATGCACCACACAGAACGCACTGCAACTGCCTCTGCAACGCAATGCTGCAAGGCAAATGCAGCGTTCCATTGGAAATGAATGTACTTCTGGTGTATCGAAACGCAACGACGCAGTCGGTGTGTTCGAAGCGTGAGGATCTCATCTCGGTACCTAATGGCAGTCAGGTTACCTCTGGCGTGCACATGGAGGGCTGTGCGGCCCCCCCAAAGAAATGCCACCCCACACCATGACTGACCCACCGCCAAACCGGTCATGCTGGAGGATGTTGCAGGCAGCAGAACGTTCTCCACGGCGTCTCCAGACTCTGTCACGTCTGTCACGTGCTCAGTGTGAACCTGCTTTCATCTGTGAAGAGCACAGGGCGCCAGTGGCGAATTTGCCAATCTTGGTGTTCTCTGGCAAATGCCAAACATCCTGCACGGTGTTGGGCTGTAAGCACAACCCCCACCTGTGGACGTCGGGCCCTCATACCACCCTCATGAAGTCTGTTTCTGACCGTTTGAGCAGACACATGCACATTTGTGGCCTGCTGGAGGTCATTTTGCAGGGCTCTGGCAGTGCTCCTCCTGATCCTCCTTGCACAAAGGCGGAGGTAGCGGTCCTGCTGCTGGGTTGTTGCCCTCCTACGGCCTCCTCCACGTCTCCTGATGTACTGGCCTGTCTCCTGGTAGCGCCTCCATGCTCTGGACACTACGCTGACAGACACAGCAAACCTTCTTGCCACAGCTCGCATTGATGTGCCATCCTGGATGAGCTGCACTACCTGAGCCACTTGTGTGGGTTGTAGACTCCGTCTCATGCTACCACTAGAGTGAAAGCACCGCCAGCATTCAAAAGTGACCAAAACATCAGCCAGGAAGCATAGGAACTGAGAAGTGGTCTGTGGTCACCACCTGCAGAACCACTCCTTTATTGGGGGTGTCTTGCTAATTGCCTATAATTTCCACCTGTTGTCTATTCCATTTGCACAACAGCATGTGAAAGTGGACAGTTTGAAGTGGACAGTTTGATTTCACAGAAGTGTGATTGACTTGGAGTTACATTGTGTTGTTTAAGTGTTCCCTTTATTTTTTTGAGCAGTGTGTATATATATATACATATATGCGACGAGTAAAGCAGTATGTAAACATTATTTAAACATTATTAAAGTGAGTAGTGTTCCATTATTAAAGTGGCCAGTGATTCCAAGTCTATCTATATAGGGCAGCAGCCTCTAAGGTGCAGGGTTACGTAACCGGGTGGAAGACTGTTAGTGATGGCTATATAACAGTCTGATGGCCTTGAGATAGAAGCTGTTTTTGTCTCTCGGCCCCAGCTTTGATGCACCTGTATTGACCTCGCCTTCTGGATGATAGCGGGGTGAACAGGCAGTTGATCTGATGGTTGTTGTCCTTGATGATCTTTTTGGCCTTCCTTTGATGTCGGATGCTGTAGGTGTCCTGGAGGGCAGGTAGTTTGACCCCGGTGATGCGTTAGGCAAACCGCACCACCCTCTGGAGAGCCCTGCGGTTGCGGGCAGTGCAGTTGCCGTACCAGGCGAGGATTACAGCCAGACAGGATGCTCTCAATTGTGCATCTGTAAAAGTTTGAGAGGGTTTTAGGGGCTAAATTTCTTCAGTCTCCTGAGGTTGAAGAGGCACTGTTGCACCTTCTTCATGACACTGTCTGTGTGGGTGGACCATTTCAGATCGTCAGTGATGTGTACGCCGAGGCACTGTTAGCTTTTCTACCTTCTCCACTGCCGTCCCGTCGATATGGAGAGGAGGGTGCTCCCTCTGCTGTTTCCTGAAGTCCACAATCAGCTCCATTATTTTGTTGCTGTTGAGTGAGAGGTTGTTTTCCTGGCACCACACTCCCAGGGCCCTCACCTCCTCCCTGTAGGCTGTCTTGTAATTGTTGGTTATCAAACCCACTACTGTTGTCGTCTCCAAACTTGATGATTGAGTTGGAGGCGTGCATGGCCACTCAGTCATGGGTGAACAGGGAGTACAGGAGGGGGCTGAGCACGCACCCTTGTGGGGCCCCAGTGTTGAGGATCAGCAAAGTGGAGATGTTGTTTCCTACCTTCACCACCTGGGGGCATCCCGTCAGAAAGTCCAGGACACAGTTGCACAGGGTGGGGTTGAGACCCAGGGCCTCAAGCTTAATGATGAGCTTGGAGGTACTATGGTGTTGAAGGCTGAGCTGTAGTCAATGAACAGCATTCTTACATAGGTATTCCTTTTGTCCAGATAGGAGAGGGCAGTGTGCAGTGCAATGGCGATTGCATCGTCTGTGGATCTTTGGGACGGTAAGCAAATTGAAGTGGGTCTAGGAGGGTGTCAGGTAAGGTAGAGGTAATATGATTCTTAATGGGCCTCTAAAAGCACTGCATGATGACAGAAGTGAGTGCTACGGAGAAATAGTCATTTAGTTCAGTTACCTTTGCTTTCTTGGGTACAGGAACAATGGTGGGCAGCTTGAAGCAGGTGGGGACAGCAGACTGGTATAGGGAGAGATTGAATATGTCCGTAAACACTCCAGCAAGCTGGTCTGCGCATGCTCTGAGGACGCGGCTTGGGATGCCGTCTGGGCCGGCAGCCTTGCGAGGGTTAACCTCTCTTGGGTACGTGAGACGTTAGCGTCCCACCTCTTCAACAGCCAGTGAAACTGCTGGGCGCCAAATTCAAATACAGAAATACTCATTATAAAAATTAAGAAAACAAAACATATTTTACATAGGTTTAAAGATTAACTTCTTGTGAATCCAACCACGGTGTCAGATTTAAAAAATGCTTTACGGCGAAAGCATACCTTACGATTATTTGAGAACATAGCCCAGCAGACAAATCATTACAAACAGTAACCAGCCAAGTAGAACAGTTACACAAGTCAGAAATAGAGATAAAATTAATCCCTTACCTTTGATGATCTTCATATGGTTGCACTCAGCAGACATTCATTTACTCAATAAATGTTCCTTTTGTTCGATAAAGTCTCTTTATATCCAAAACCCTCGTTTTGTTTGCGCGTTTTCTTCAGTAATCCACAGGCTCAAACGCAGTCAAAACAGGCAGACAAAAAAATCCAAATTGTATCCGTAAAGTTCATAGAAACATGTCAAACGATGTTTATATTCAATCCTCAGGTTGTTTTTAGCCTAAATAATCGATAATATTTCAACCGGACAATAACGTCGTCAATATGAAAGGTAAACAAGAAAGGCACTCTCTCGGTCGCGCGCATGAAAAAGCTCTGTGACACTTTAGGGTCCACTCATTGACTGCTCTTACTTCCTGATTTTTCAGAATACAAGCCTGGAACAATTTCTAAAGACTTGACATCTAGTGGAAGGCATAGGAACTGCAATTTGAGTCCTAAGTCAATGGATACTGTAATGGCATTGAATAGAAAACTACAAAACCAAAAAGAAACCTATTCCCGAATGGATTTTTCTCAGGTTTTCGCCTGCCAAATCAGTTCTGTTATACTCACAGACACTATTTTAACAGTTTTGGAAACTTTAGAGTGTTTTCTATCCAAATCTACCAGTTATATGCATATCATATCTTCTGGGCCCGAGAAGCAGGCAGTTTAATTTGGGCATGCTTTTTATCCAAAATTCCGAATGCTGCCCCCTACCCTAGAGAAGTTAATACGCCTAAATGTGTTATTCATGTTGGCCACGGAGAAGGAAAGCCCTCAGTCCTTGGTAGCGGGCTGCGTCGGTGTGATCCTCAAAGCGGGCGAAGGTGTTTAGCTTGTCCGGATGCAAGATGTTGGTGTCTGCGACGTGGCTGGGTTTCCCTTTGTAGTCCGTGATTGACTGTAGACCCTGCCACATACGTCTTGTGTGTGAGCCGTTAAATTGCGATTCCACTTTGTCTCTGTACTGGCTTTTACCTGTTTGATTGCCTTACGGAGAGAATAACTACACTGCTTGTATATTCCCAGTCGCCTTGCCATGGTTAAATGCGGTGGTTCACGCTTTCAGTTTTGCACGAATGCTGCCATCTGTTTCTGGTTTGGGTAGGTTTTAATAGTCACATTGGGTACAACATCTCCTATACACTTCCTGATGAACTCAGTCACTGTATCTGTGTATTCATCGATGTTATTCTCGGCGGCTACCCTGAACAATTTCTCCTAAATACTTCAACATTGCCTCCAGATGTACTAATCAAGGTCTGGAATATGTCCAGAAAAGGATACATTAGTTGATTTTTTTATTAACCTTTATTTAACTAGGTCAGTAAAGATTAAAAAATATTATGTACAATGACACTGGGCCAATTGTGCGCCGCCCTATGGGACTCCCAATTACGTCCGGTTGTGATACAGCCTGGAATCGAACCAGGGGGTCTGTAGTGACGCCTCAAGCACTGAGATGCAGTGCCTTAGACCGCTGCGCAACTCAAGAGCACTATAAAACACAATTTATCCAAACCAACCCAATATTTATTTGAAGCATGAAAAATAGTGATATGTGTGTAAATGTAGCAACATCTGTCCAGTAGAAGACGGAAATCCTGGAAACTGGAGCAGGCTTCCTGTCTTATGTCGGGAATAGGACACATAAGTAAATTATGAAATGTGGCAAGAAACATTTCACCAAGCCAATGTTCAGTAAATGTGCATCAAACATGCTGGGGAAAAATGCAAAGTGTCATTGACTGTATGTGCTTGTAAAGTCAAATGCATTGGTGAAATTCAGTAACCTCTTTGTCCTTATTGTCATCGAAATGTTAGCCCTGGCAAATCCAGTCCTTGACTTGGACTGCAAAAGGAGCCGGTACTCATTTTGGGTGCCGGTACTTTTTATATTTAGGTGCTCAATACTTTGAGCTAATATTCTGTCAGAGGAACAGAAGCTCAAGCAGTAGAAAATTTGAGGTGCCGGTACTCGGCTCCGATGAGCTCCTGCCCAAGTCAAGCACTGGACAAATCGGTGTGTGAAACTAACTAGCAAGTATAGCTATTGTTGTCGTACAGTATGGCCGCCCTTGCTCCTCAACCTCGCACCTCCCCCTTCCTCCCCACAAAGGACCAAACCTAAACCCAGTCAATTTAAATGGTAATACCTTTGGGGCTTTCAAAAAGCTCCTCTCTTCACTTTTTTTTTTAACATATCTTTGAGAGGCTTTGCAGTCCACGTTCCCACCATGCTAATAGCTTTTGGTACATGAACATAATGCCACTCTGGTGAGTCTCTCACTCTCCAGCTAGCTCCTTTCTCTTTTATTTCTCTCCCTCGCTGTCCCTCATTTGCTCGGTCTCTAGAATGTTATTTTTCTATCTCTTTCACACTCTTTCACTCGCTCTCTCACTCTCTTACTCTTTCGCTCTCGCTCTTTTTCGCTCTCTCTCGCTCTCGCTCTCTCTCTCTTTCGCTCGGTCTCTATAATTTAGAATTCTCTCTATCTCTCTCACGTTCTCTCTTTCTCACTCATTCTTTCTATCCACCAGGTCCCAGTTACTATCCTTGGATTGTGGGGGGAAAACGGTATGGAGTATATGTTGCCTTTCCTTGAGCATTGCAGCTCCTATTGATTACAATTGATGTAGCATTTGGATTTTGCCTTCCAAGGCCCATTCTCACTGTAAACACATACAACTTGATGGCAGAACATTTTTGCAATAGGCCCCTATACTTAGTGAATGGTGGGGATTAAGACCGAGGTCACAGGCCAGAGCTTTCTCTGGGACGCCCTAAAAACACGCCACTTCAATACAAGTAACTTCATAACAGTATAAAAGCACATTTCCCCTAACCCTTACTTAACCTAATTATCTTAACATGCTACATCATTTCTCCTAACCTGCTGCATAAGTTTTCCTAACCTGCGGTGAAAAGTCGTAGCTGTATCAAAGTGACGTATTTAGGGAGTCCCGCTTTCTCTCTCTAGCACCAGCAGCTGTCTTCCATGGTACTAAAGCATGGGCCAAATGATGACAGGGGGGGTCATTGCTATCTGAACAGGAAGCTACATTCCTGTGTAGGGGGCTTCACGCTGACACCCAACGCAAGAGAGATTACCAGAATGTTATAACACTTTATAATAGCATACACAAGCGGTTTATAATAATAATTATTATACAATTAATTCATAATCCACTTTTCATTTAAAAACAGTCTCAAAGTGCATTAAAATAATAAAAACGAGAGGAAGACAGAGGACACAACTAGACCGGGCTACTGACACAAAGAACGCATCTGACAAGGGACGGGGACAATAAGGAACACAGGTAAATCAACTGTAGGCCTTCCTAAAGAGAAGAGTATTTAGGCCAGTTTTTAAAGGAGCCCAGAGTCTGTGGTGCCTTCAGGTGGTCCAGGAGTATTTTCCAGAGGCTTATAAATGTTTTTGGTTTCTGTTGCTTTGGACATTAGCTAAACAAACCCAGACTGACAAGGCAAACAGTAAAGAGCTATAAAAAAAAAAAGACCATGATGTCGAAGATGGCTACCAACTTCAGCTTTCACAAAACACACTCTTCAGCAAATTGTGTGTCTTTTTGTGTTTGCATGAGTGGATGTGCGTGCGTGTGCATGTGCTGTTGTGTGTGTGTGTGTGTGTGTAAAGTGGTTGTACCTCCCCATCACTGTGTTTCTATTAAGGCCATGCCAAAGGACAGTGTGTTGGGCCCTTGGGGTGTGTTGGGCCCTTAGCAGTGCAGCTGAGGCCATGCCCATGTGTGTCTCCACCCCCCCCTACACACACACGCGCGCGCTAGGCCCCTTGAACCCCCTCCTGCCCGCGTGAACCTCCAGGGGGCTAGACTGAATCGCAGTCCTATTAGGCAGCTCACTGACCCTAAAGGCGTCAGCATGCTTCAGTTGGGCTGGCGCCTAGTCTGAACGAGGATGCTCACATATATTCCCTTAAAAGACCTTTGCTTGAAAAACAAGAAAAAAAGCGACAATAGTACGGTTTGTCCATTTTGAGACGCTGTAGCCAGTAAACACTTCCTCAAAATAGTCCAAATGAAACTAAGATAACTCAAGAAATGTGTCATTCATTTTGACGTTTTTGCCGAGGAGATCTTAGTCGCACAATTTTACATCTAACTAAGATGTTTGGTTTGGGCTGACGTATGACGTAAAGGTAACGTAAGGGTAATGGCGGACTGAAGGGATTTATGTAGAGCACCTCAAGATAAAACATAATATTCGAAATATCTGCTAAATTAGACTAAAATATTAGCACTACTTAATCTGGTGAGTGATAACCTTCAATCTGGACAATAACACAAAACAAATCCTAAAACTAGAGACATTTATCGACAAATATTACGAAAACAGGCAACAACCAAACATGACGGAGAGTAAGACAGGGGAACCGATTACAAAACGAAAACGTGACTCTTCTACAGACACTGATGACTTAATATTCTCACCACCGGGAATGGTAAAGGTCGAAACCGATCTGTTAAAATCAATAAATGACAAACTGGGTATACTTGAATTAGTTAGTAAGGATATAAAAGAGTTGAAGGCAAGCCTAGAGATGAGTGATGAAAAAGCTGCGACATTGGAGAAGCAAACACACGCGCTAAAAGGGACAGTCAATAAGATTGAAACCGAAATGAATGGAATTAAAAAGGAGAACACCGTTCTGAAGGAAACCTTACTAGACATACAAACTAGATCCATGAGAGAGAATTTGGTACTTACAGGTATCCAAGAAAAAGAAGGAGAAGTTCCTGAATCTATAGTTAGAGAGTTCCTCCTTACAGCGCTTCAGATTCCACGCGAAGTTATCGACAAAATCCAACTTGAACGCGTTCACCGCTTCGGACAGAGAGGGCAGAGGTACGAACGCCCAATCGTTGCCAAATTTGCTTCATTTAAAGATAAAATAATGGTTAAAAGCCTGGGTAAAAGACTTGCTGGGACCAAAATTGGCATGAATGATCAGTTTCCGAAGGAAATTGCAGAACGGCGCAAAGTTCTGTATCCAATTTTCAAAGAAAATAGATTAAAAGCGAAACGAGTAGCTCTCGTCGTTGATAAACTATATATTGATAACCAGTTGTTCAGGGACACAAAGACTACTCCATGGTTATTTTAAAAATTACAAAGTTCTCATAGACGAGGGAAATAAACACAATTCAAGCCCGGTTACTGATTGTAACAATACAATAAAAAATATAGCTTTTCTATAAATCTTCACATATAACTAATTGAACACACAAGCACTAATTCAACATAGTGAAGATAAAAACTAAGTAAACAGAAGGCACAGTATGTGTGGATGGTATGGTTTGTGTTTATTTTTTATTTTATTTGTTATGTTTGGAAAGTTGAGTGAGTGAGTAATGAAATGGTTGCATATCCCAGAGCCAATGTATTGCTGTGAGCCGGGTATGAGAGGGCTTTCAATGTTGTTCAGATGATGGATATACCTTTATAATGAATTATACGTCTTATTTATTTATTGTCCTATCATGGAGAACTACATTTTTTATTTATTTTTTTATAAATTATATCTAATTATTTATTATCCTATTTTAATGGTACGGTCCATGGCACTATACCCTAGACACCCACCTGAATGACCCAGATACTAAGGAGAAGTCCCTAACTGTTTTATGTGCCCGCTGTAAGCGGTCTGTATGCAGCTAAAATGAGGTCAGAGACCAAGAGCAGCACTGCCCCCTCAAGATTCTGAGCCTGCTTGGCAGGGTTGGTCCTGCAAAGCCAAAGCCCCATAAAGGGAGAGCATAATATACAAGGAAATTCTCAAAGCTGCTAATGAGAACCTTGACGACCTTGTACCTAGCCGGTGGGGATTCCGGTGGGGTGCCCCCACCCAGGCAGTGGCAGTGCTGGCAACACTAGCTGCAGTAACCCATGGGGAGGGGGTCACACTCGGACATTCAGAGAGGGGGTATATTATTGTGGCCCTGGCGGCACAAAATCAAAGTCGGACTGCATGGAGATGCGTGGGGACATGGTCATGACGGGTGGCCGTATTGTGGGTGTTTCAGGAATAAGGTGTACATTTGACCTCCATTATCTAGGATATGACAATGGTAAATAAATCTCTCAATTTTTGCTAATTTTTTGTGCGGTCTTGCAGGCCTTCTCATGCAGCTGCAACTGCAAGTGCATTTGTAAATCATGACCCATCTTGAGTTGGGCTCTGGGATGGTGCAATTGTTGAGAAAGTGAGCTTATGGTTGTGTGGGGGTAAGGGCTGAGTGTGTGTGGGTGTATGTGTGTATCCCACAACTGTTGCGAAGGAAGAAGTAAAAGATGTTAGGGACAATAGAGGATGATCCACAGATATATATAATACAAATCGAGGTGAGGGCAATGGAAATGCATATGGTAATTGATCTTCTTCAATTCGGTAAATGGCACTGTATGCTCTTTTCAAAGAATGGATCCCAGTCGGTTCAGGGCTATGGGATACAGGGGGTCGAGGGTGGTCTACCGGGCATTGGGATGACAAGCCATCTCGAGATGAGGCCTTTTAGCGGGTGGAATAGTAGGGACCAATTGGAGGTTTACTTAGTAGAAATGCAAATATCATGGTACAACTATATAGACACTCAATCATTATGTTACTTTTTAATAGTACGTTTACAAAAATATATTCTGATTAAAAGAATGAAAGGTGTGTCTCATTATGGTAAGTGGTGAAATAAGTATAGCCAGTTACAATTGTAATGGCTTAGCAGATAATAAGAAAAGACGATCAGTATTTACCTGGCTAAAAGAGAAGGATTATAATATCTATTGTTTACAGGAAACCCATTCAACAGTTTTAGATGAAGTTTTGTGGAAAAAGAACTGGGGGGGCAAAATATATTTCTCCCATGGGCAAAGAAATTCAAAAGGGGTGATGGTTTTAATTAACAATAATTTTGATCCAAATGTGCAAATTGTCCAAACAGATCCTCAAGGTAGATGGATTATTTTAAATATGTTATTGGACAATAAACAAATATGGCTTGTTAACCTATACGGTCCGAATAATGATGATCCAAGCTTCTTTGAAAATATATATAAGAATTTATCAACTCTACAAGCAACACTAGACTCTATTATTATAGTGGGAGATTTTAATACGGTCTTAAATACCTCTATAGACCGGAAAGGAATTCACACTACAAACTATCACCCTCAGGCACTTAAGGAAATCATGAATGTCATGGATATATTGGAATTAGTGGATATATTGAGACTTAAATACCCTGATTTAGTGAGATATACATGGCGGAGGCTGAATCAAGCTAGTCGTCTTGACTACTTTCTTATACCATTCTCTCTGGCACCAAAAGTTAAAAAAGTGTTGATAGGGGACAGAATGCGGTCGGATCATCACATAATTGGCATATATATTTCTCTTACAGAATTTCCACGTGGGCGAGGATATTGGAAATTTAATCAAAGCCTACTAGATGATAAATTGTTTAGAACTAGGACAGAAGATTTTATAACTGACTTTTTCAGACATAACATAGGTACAGCAGATCCCCTTATTGTATGGGACACTTTTAAGTGTGCCTTTAGAGGCCATGCAATTCAGTACTCATCTATAAAACAAAGGGAATTTAGATCAAAAGAGTCCATATTAACAAAGGAAATTGAAGGACTAACAGTACAGTTAGATAGCAATAAAAACGGTACCATAGAGGCACAGAATAAGTTAGAGGAAAAACAAAAAGAAATGGAGGAACTTATTCAAGAAAGATCCAGTGTAATATATTATAAAAATAAAGCGAACTGGATGGAATATGGGGAAAAATGCACCAAATTCTTTTTCAATCTTCAATATAGAAATGCTACCAAAAAAAATGTATTAAAACTTGTTACAAATGATGGAGTCACGCATGATTCACCAAATGATATTTTGAAAGAGGAAGTAAAGTACTTTAAGAATATGTTTTCGTTTCAGGCTCCTCCATCTCCACTAACTGAAACTAATTGTATGGATTTTTTTCCTATTAATAATGTAAAATTAACATCTGTACAGAAAGACTCATGTGAAGGCCAAATTACAGAGGAGGAACTGCTTGATGCAATTGGGGCCTTTAAGGATGGGAAAACTCCAGGGCTGGATGGCATACCAGTGGAAGTATACAAAACTTTTTTTGATATACTCAAAGGACCATTATTAGCTTGTTTTAACCACTCCTATATAAATGGTAGATTATCAGACACGCAACAAGAAGGTCTGATATCGTTATTACTGAAACAGGACCCAAGTGGTATATATAAAGATCCAGTCCAATTAAAAAATTGGAGACCTCTTACACTTCAGTGTTGTGATGCAAAAATCCTAGCAAAATGCTTGGCGCATAGAATAAAAAAAGTTTTGTCAGATATTATTCATCCTAATCAGACAGGTTTTTTACATGGACGATACATTGGAGATAATATAAGGCAAGTACTGGAAACAATAGAACACTATGAAATATCGGGGACACCAGGTCTGGTTTTCATAGCTGATTTTGAAAAGGCTTTTGATAAAGTACGACTGGAGTTTATATATAAATGCCTAGAATATTTCAATTTTGGGGAATCTCTTATAAAATGGGTTAAAATTATGTATAGTAACCCTAGGTGTAAAATAGTAAATAATGGCTACATCTCAGAAAGTTTTAAACTATCTAGAGGAGTAAAACAAGGTTGTCCACTATCGGCATATCTATTTATTATTGCCATCGAAATGTTAGCTGTTAAAATTAGATCAAACATTAATATTAATGGATTAGAAATCCGTGGCTTAAAAACTAAGGTGTCATTGTACGCTGATGATTCATGTTTTCTTTTAAAACCACAACTAGAGTCTCTCCACGGCCTCATAGAGGATCTAGATACCTTTGCTATCCTCTCTGGATTAAAACCAAATTATGATAAATGTACCATATTACGTATTGGATCACTAAAAAAGACACATTTTATATTGCCATGTAGTTTACCAATTAAATGGTCTGACGGAGATGTGGACATACTCGGTATAAAAATCCCAAAAGAAAGAAATGATCTCACTCCAATAAATTTTTATAGAAAGTTAGCAAAAATAGATAAGATCTTGCTACCATGGAAAGGAAAATACTTGTCTATTTGTGGAAAAATCACCCTGATTAACTCTTTAGTCATATCACAGTTTACCTATTTGCTTATGGTTTTGCCTACACCTAGTGACCTGCTTTTTAAATTATATGAACAAAAAATATTCCATTTTATTTGGAACGGCAAGCCAGATAAAATTAAAAGGGCCTATTTATATAACGAATATGAATTCGGAGGGCAGAAATTATTAAATATTAAAGCATTAGACCTCTCACTAAAGGCATCAGTCATACAAAAGTTATACTTAAATCCAAACTGGTTCTCTAGTAAATTGGTACGAATGTCTCATCCTATGTTCAAGAAGGGCCTTTTTCCCTTTATTCAGATTACACCTGCTCACTTTCGGTTGTTTGAAAAGGAAATAATCTCCAAAATATCCTTATTTTTTAAACAAGCCTTAGAAAGTTGGTTGCAATTTCAGTTTAATCCACCTGAAAGGACGGAACAAATAGTACAACAAATATTGTGGTTAAATTCAAATATAGTAATTGATAAAAAAACTGTATTTATCGAAGAAATGTTTAAAAAAGGTATAATTTTTGTGAATGATATCATAAATAGGACTGGTGGAGTTATGTCACACATGCAGCTAACACAGACATATGGAAATGTCTGCTCTACCCAAAATTACAACCAATTAATTGCAGCATTACCACAAAAATGGAAGAGGCAAGTAGAAGGGGAAAAAAGTAAGGAACTTGTATGTCGGCCCTGTATTAAAGAACATAAATGGTTAAAGAAAAGTGTGATAAATAAAAACATATACCAATTTCATTTAAGGACCAAAAAACTGACAGCTGTGCCATATAAATTGCAAAATAGTTGGGAAGAGATTTTCGATGTACCCATTCCATGGCACATGGTTTATGAATTGATACGCAAAACAACGCCGGATTCAAAACTTCGAATTTTTCAATTTAAATTACTGTATAAAATTCTTGCAACTAATAGAATGTTATATATATGGGGTATACAATCTTCCCAGCTCTGCAGATTCTGTTGTGAGGAGGCAGAGTCATTAGATAATTTATTTTGGTATTGTCCATATGTAGCTCGTTTTTGGTCACAGGTCCAGGAATGGCTGAAGAATTGCAACATTTGCCTAGAACTAACGCTACAGATAGCAATACTGGGGGATTTGAAAAGCCATAGTCAATCAATCAATAATATAATAATTATTTTAGCAAAAATGTTTATTTTTAATTTACAATCTGTAGAAGCTATGAGAATAGGAAGGTTCAAATCTTTTGTGAAGCATCACAGCACAGTTGAAAAATATATGGCAAATAAAAATCCGAAATGGATGATGTTGGAAGATAGATGGGAAGGGTTGAGTGGAACTGAAGGGTGGGACTAATAACAAGATAAACAATGTAGGGCATACGGGATCTGTGAAATTTGTATAGGTGCGGAGCTTTTGTGAAATAGCACAGTTACAAGTGGAAATAAAATTGGATGGACAACAGAAATAGAGGAAGGACTAAGAACAAACAAGATAGAACTATTATAAAGTAGTCTGTGTCTGTAAAATAGGTATAAGATGTATAAATTGAAGGTAAAAGCAGAAGTGTTTATTAGTTTACTCCAATTGGGGGAGCGGTGGTAGGGTTGCGGGGAATAATAATAAAGGTATATTCTTTAAAAAAGTATGTATGTCTATATAGGTATGTGTATGTATATATGTATATATGTATGCATGCGTGTATGGATATATATATTTACCCCAAAAAATATGGGGGATTGGAAATGATGCAGACAATTACATTGGAAGCAACATTCTTTCCGCAATATTAAGCTGATCCACCCCAAAAAAAAAAAAAAAAAAGATGTTTGGTGCAGTATTTCTCAATGAAAAAATTAGCATGAAAACAACGACTTTATTGAAGAATCCCTACCGTTGACCAATCATCGACGAAGGTGCGTAGACTGCGGCTACTGACTTCGGTGTTCCTCGAGAATTTGTTTTGGTGTGCCTGAACAGACGGAAAAACCCTTACCAACGTTCAATACGAACAAAAACGTCACAAAATGCCATCATAATATATGCACAAACTGTTTCAGCTGGGAAGCATCCAGATGCCTTGACCCTATTTAGCAGTTCACTGACCTGCATAAGAGGATTGAAAGCCATGTACATCTGATATCATAATCATCCCCCCCTCTCTCTGACACACACACACACACACACACACACACACACACACACACACACACACACACACACACACACACACACACACACACACACACACACACACACACTCTTTCACACACTCCACTCTTTTTCTCACTCTCTCTTTCACCATCTCTGTCTATCGCTACATCTTTCACCATCTCTGTCTATCGCTACATCTTTCACCATCTCTGTCTATCGCTACCTCTTTCAACACCTCTGTCTTTCACCATCTCTGTCTATCGCTACATCTTTCACCATCTCTGTCTATCGCTACATCTTTCACCATCTCTGTCTATCGCTACATCTTTCACCATCTCTGTCTATCGCTACCTCTTTCAACACCTCTGTCTTTCACCATCTCTGTCTATCGCTACCTCTTTCACCATCTCTGTCTATCGCTACATCTTTCACCATCTCTGTCTATTGCTACATCTTTCACCATCTCTGTCTATCGCTACCTCTTTCAACACCTCTGTCTTTCACCATCTCTGTCTATCGCTACCTCTTTCACCATCTCTGTCTATTGCTACATCTTTCACCATCTCTGTCTATCGCTACATCTTTCACCATCTCTGTCTATCGCTACCTCTTTCACCATCTCTGTCTATCGCTACCTCTTTCACCATCTCTGTCTATCGCTACCTCTTTCACCATCTCTGTCTATCGCTACCTCTTTCACCATCTCTGTCTTTCACCATCTCTGTCTATCGCTACATCTTTCACCATCTCTGTCTATCGCTACATCTTTCACCATCTCTGTCTATCGCTACCTCTTTCAACACCTCTGTCTTTCACCATCTCTGTCTATTGCTACCTCTTTCACCATCTCTGTCTATCGCTACATCTTTCACCATCTCTGTCTATTGCTACATCTTTCACCATCTCTGTCTATCGCTACCTCTTTCAACACCTCTGTCTTTCACCATCTCTGTCTATCGCTACCTCTTTCACCATCTCTGTCTATCGCTACCTCTTTCACCATCTCTGTCTATCGCTACCTCTTTCACCATCTCTGTCTATCGCTACCTCTTTCACCATCTCTGTCTATCGCTACCTCTTTCACCATCTCTGTC
The DNA here is from genome assembly GCF_016432855.1 of Salvelinus namaycush. Classification (NCBI taxonomy): domain Eukaryota; kingdom Metazoa; phylum Chordata; class Actinopteri; order Salmoniformes; family Salmonidae; genus Salvelinus; species Salvelinus namaycush. The sequence goes on along the minus strand of NC_052337.1, from coordinate 18,924,776 downwards.
TATCGCTACCTCTTTCACCATCTCTGTCTATCGCTACCTCTTTCACCATCTCTGTCTATCGCTACCTCTTTCACCATCTCTGTCTATCGCTACCTCTTTCACCATCTCTGTCTATCGCTACCTCTTTCACCATCTCTGTCTATCGCTACCTCTTTCACCATCTCTGTCTATCGCTACCTCTTTCACCATCTCTGTCTATCGCTACATCTTTCATCATCTCTGTCTATCGCTACCTCTTTCACGATCTCTATCTTTCGTTCATTAGAGTTACCAGCCTCAGAAATTGCAGCCCAAGTAAATGCTTCACAGAGTTCAAGTAACAGACACATCACAACATCAACTGTTCAGAGGAGACTTTGTGAATCAGGCCTTCATGGTTGAATATCTGCAAAGAAGCCACTACCAAAGGACACCAATAATAAGAAGAGACTTGCTTGGGCCAAGAAACACGAACAATGGGAATTAGACCGGTGGAAATCTGTCCTTTTGGTCTGATGAGTCCAACTTTGAGATTTTTGGTTCCAACCGCCGTGTCTTTGTGAGACGCAGAGTAGGTGAACGGAGGATCACTGCATGTGTGGTTCCCACTGTGAAGCATGGAGGAGAAGGTGTGATGGTGTGGAGGTGCTTTGCTGGTGACACGGTCTGTGATTTTATTTAGAATTCAAGGCACACTTAACCAGCATGGCTACCACAGCATTCTACAGCGATACGCCATCCCATTTGGTTTGCGCTTAGTGGGACTATAATTTGTTTTTCAACAGGACAATGACCCAACACACCTCCAGGCTGTGTAAGAGCTATTTGACCAAGAGTGCTGCATCAGATGACCTGGCCTCCACAATCACGCGACCTCAACCCAATTGAAATGGTTTGGGATGAATTGGACCGCAGAGGGAAGGAAAAGCAGCCAACAAGTGCTCAGCATATGTGGGAACTCCAAGACTGTTAGAAAAGCATTCCAGGTGAAGCTGGTTGAGCGAATGCCAAGAGTGTGCAAAGCCGTCATCAAGGCAAAGGGTGGATACTTTGAAGGATCAAAAATCTAAAATATATTTTGATTTGTTTAACACTCTTTTGGTTACTATATCATAGTTTTGATGTGTTCACTACTATTCTACAATGTAGAAAAAAGTAAAAATAAAGAAAAACCCTTGAATGAGTAGGTGTGTCCAAACTTTTGATTGGTACTGTACATGCATACGTGTGTGTGTGTGTTTGGGGGGTTGGTACTGTGGTGGATTTTTGACAGAGCTAATTCTCCTGCCAGCCTGATGTGCCGGCAGAGAAGAAAGGGGCAGAAGGCCTGTGCTTAATTCCCCAGCCGTGCTCAGAGGATTTAGACGGTGGAGGAAGGTTGGGGGATTATGCAATTTAAGATTTTACAAGCGCTTCTATTTCCTCCGCAATGGGCTTCCCCTCTCATCCCGAAGAGTGTGAACTGCTCCTCTCAGTTAATATGATGTGTGCGGCACAAACACACAGACAGACACACACACACTTCACACATACTGTAGTTCACACAGCTCAGAGAGATCTCTAATATAAGTCGACTGACGCTTGAAGCCAACTAACACACGATCTTTCCTGTCTATTTTATATTCTCTCAACCTGCTTCTCCTCCGCTTGTACATACAGTACTGTAAAATGGAGATCCACAGCTGGGTATTAGCTACAGATAGCAACAAAAAGGGTTGTGTTGAAGCTGATTGTGAATGGAGAGCAGTATATGCACACAAACACAGGTGCATGCACAAACACACGCACACACTCACACAAACAAAAACACACACACGCACACACACAGCCTCTTTGGTGAGTGGAGATTGCCAATGATGATGCCCACTGCAGCTAAATCACCCCTTATTTAGAAGACTAGAGGAGATTATCACAAACAGGCGCTGAATAGGAAAACGGCCCATTTTCAGACTTACAATGGAGCTTGTTTATTGGCGAATAAATATCAATACTTTGTTGTCGGTGTCGAAAAATAGACCCGAAATCAAGGTAACGTTGCTATACAATACGTTGTTTTGTCATCTCCGTTGCTGTAGCTAGTGAATCTAGGCCAATGTGTTTACTTGTCCCTGGCAGCTTGTAAATGCTTGTCAATGTACCTCATCCCATTACTGAAGCAGTGGGAACTATAATTGAGAAATGACTCCGATATGAAATCCTTCACAGCTGATTTTCAGGAACTTTTAAGTGTCATATTATGGTTTTTCCCTCAGATCTCCTGATAGGGGGAAATGTCAAGCGATTTCAGGCTCAAACCATTCTATCTGGGTGGATGATGGTACTGAAGTGGTTTTGACCTGGTTGGAGGGACTCATGCTCGCTCTGAAAAACTCCAACAGAGGTTGGCGCTGCCAGTGCCCCGTAGGATGCCAATACAGATAGAGGTTAGGGGTTTAAACTCCCAAGGAGCTTGACTCACTTGGTGGTCCCAGAAAGATAGCAAAGACTTACTATCAACAGGATACCAGTTACAAACAACTTATCCTTAGGCCATTTATCCAAAGTGTCGGATTTAAATCTTAGTGGGGGGGGTCTGTGACAGATGCAAATACAGAATGACACCCACTGAGTTTGAGACCCCTTCTGTGAAGAACCCTGTTTGGAGGTCTTTGCGAGGTAGTGTAGCTTAAGTTGGTTAACAGTTGAGACAAAATGTTTTATATAGTGTGTATAAGCTGGAAGTAGAAGCCTAAGTGGTGTTGTCCATTACTTTACTCCAATTAGGGGAGGCGTGGTAGGGGAAAATATCGAAATATATTTATATATATATATATATACACACACTACCGTTCAAAAGTTTGGGGTCACTTAGAAATGTCCTTGTTTTTGAAAGAAAAGCACATTTTTTGTCTATTAAAATAACATTAAATTGATCAGAAATACAGTGTAGAGGAGTGGGAGGCCTCGGTGCACAACTGAGCAAGAGGACAAGTACATCAGAGTGTCTAGTTTGAGAAACAGATGCCTCACAAGTCCTCAACTGGCAGCTTCATTAAATAGTACCCGCAAAACACCAGTCTCAACGTCAACAGTGAAGAGGTGACTCCGGTATGCTGGCCCTCTAGGCAGAGTTGCAAAGAAAAAGCCATATCTCAGACTGGCCAATAAAATAAAAGATTAAGATGGGCAAAAGAACACAGACACTGGACAGAGGAACTCTGCCTAGAAGGCCAGCATCCCGGAGTTCCCTGTTGACGTTGAGACTGGTGTTTTGCGGGTACTATTTAATGAAGCTGCCAGTTGAGGACTTGTGAAGCATCTGTTTCTCAAACTAGACACTCTGATGTACTTGTCCTCTTGCTCAGTTGTGCACCGCGGCCTCCCACTCCTCTTTCTATACTGGTTAGAGCTAGTTTGCGCAGTTCTGTGGGAGTAGTCCACAGTATTGTACCAGATCTTCAGTTTATTGGCAATTTCTCGCATAGTGTAGCCTTCATTTCTCAGAACAAGAATAGACTGACAAGTTTCAGAAGAAAGGTCTTTGTTTCTGGCCATTTTGAGCCTGTAATCGAACCCAAATGCTGATGCTCCAGATACTCAACTAGTCTAAAGAAGAAGATTATTTAAATCAGAACAACAGTTTGCAGCTGTGCTAACATAATTGCATAAGGGTTTTCTAATGATCAATTAGCCTTCTAAAATGATAAACTTGAATTAGCTAACACAACGTGCCATTGGAACAAAGGAGTGATGGTTGCTGATAATGGGCCTCTGTACGCCTATGTAGATATTCTATTAAAAATCTGCCTTTTCTAGCTACAATAGTCATTTACAACATTAACTATGTCTACACTGTGTTTCTGATCAATTTTATTTTAATGGACAAAAAATGTGCCTTTTTTTCAAAAACAAGGACATTTCTAAGTGACCCCAAACTTTTGAACGGTAGTATATATATTTACAAAAAAATATTTGGGGGATTGGAAATGATGCAGACAATTACATTAATGGAAGACACAATCTATCTGCAGTATTACATCTGATCTACCCCCTAAAAAAAAAAAAACAGTTTGTCTCGACCAAGCTTCTGTTTTAACATGCGCGCTCATCCGTACAATTCATTCCCGCTCCCACTTCCTCTCCCAATCCTCCTTACCTCATTTCTACACACGGGAGACCAGTATGAAAAATGTATGCACTCACTACTGTAAGTCGCTCTGGATAAGAGCATCTGCTAAATTACTAAAATGCAAATGTACACACAAAAACCATACCATACATTGCATGTGTTCCCCATTTTACTCTCCTCACACCCTCCACCAAACCCCCTCTGCCACTCGCCCTCCACCAAACCCCCTCCGCCCCTCGCCCTCCACCAAACCCATCTCCGCCCCTCGCCCTCCACCAAACCCATCTCTGCCCCTCGCCCTCCTCCCCTCCCCCATCTCCGCCCCTCGCCCTCCGCCCCTCACCCTCCACCAAACCCATCTCCGCCCCTCGCCCTCCGCCCCTCACCCTCCACCAAACCCATCTCCGCCCCTCGCCCTCCGCCCCTCACCCTCCACCAAACCCATCTCCGCCCCTCGCCCTCCACCAAACCCATCCTCGCCCTCCGCCCCTCACCCTCCACCAAACCCATCTCCGCCCCTCGCCCTCCACCAAACCCATCTCCGCCCCTCGCCCTCCGCCCCTCACCCTCCACCAAACCCATCTCCGCCCCTCACCCTCCACCAAACCCATCTCCGCCCCTCGCCCTCCGCCCCTCACCCCTCACCCTCCACCAAACCCATCTCCGCCCCTCACCCTCCACCAAACCCATCTCCGCCCCTCGCCCTCCGCCCCTCACCCTCCACCAAACCCATCTCCGCCCCTCGCCCTCCACCAAACCCATCTCCTCCCCTCTCCCTCCACCAAACCCATCTCCTCCCCTCACCCATCTCCGCCCCTCGCCCTCCGCCCCTCACCCTCCACCAAACCCATCTCCGCCCCTCGCCCTCCACCAAACCCATCTCCTCCCCTCTCCCTCCACCAAACCCATCTCCTCCCCTCACCCATCTCCGCACCTCGCCCTCCGCCCCTCGCCCTCCACCAAACCCATCTCCGCCCCTCACCCTCCACCAAACCCATCTCCGCCCCTCGCCCTCCGCACCTCACCCTCCACCAAACCCATCTCCGCCCCTCGCCCTCCACCAAACCCATCTCCTCCCCTCACCCATCTCCGCCCCTCGCCCTCCGCCCCTCCCCCTCCACCAAACCCATCTCCGCCCCTCGCCCTCCACCAAACCCATCTCCTCCCCTCTCCCTCCACCAAACCCATCTCCTCCCCTCACCCATCTCCGCACCTCGCCCTCCGCCCCTCGCCCTCCACCAAACCCATCTCCGCCCCTCGCCCTCCACCAAACCCATCTCCTCCCCTCACCCATCTCCGCCCCTCGCCCTCCGCCCCTCACCCTCCACCAAACCCATCTCCGCCCCTCGCCCTCCACCAAACCCATCTCCTCCCCTCGCCCTCCACCAAACCCATCTCCTCCCCTCACCCATCTCCGCCCCTCGCCCTCCACCAAACCCATCTCCGCCCCTCGCCCTCCACCAAACCCCCTCCGCCCCTCGCCTAACACGCTAACCAGCTCCTATTTGCATGATGAGTGTGGCCGCATATATTTTAGTACAGTGGGAATCACAGGCCCTCGGCATATGAGTGTGTGCATGAATAAAGCCTTCAGTGGTCCTGGGCTGGGGAAACTCAAAATGGTTGCCCTACCCTCAAACATCTTGTATTGTGTGGTAGGGAAAAGGAGGGAACTGAGAAAAATTATAGAAGATATCTTAAATATTTTTTTAGGTCAGCAGTAACTTGTACCTGTATGAAACAACTGGTTCGGTCCGCTCTGGTCCGGTCGGCTCTGGTCCGGTCTGCTCTTGTCCGGTCTGCTCTGGTCCGGTCTGCTCTTGTCCGGTCTGCTCTGGTCCGGTCTGCTCTGGTCCGGTCTGCTCTAGTCCGGTCTGCTCTGGTCTGCTCTGTTCCGGTCTGGTCCGGTCTGCTCTGTTCCGGTCTGCTCTGGTCTGGTCTGGTCCGCTCTGGTCTGGTCCGCTCTGGTCTGGTCTGGTCCGCTCTGGTCCGGTCTGCTCTGGCCCGGTCTGCTCTGGTCCGCTCTGGTCTGGTCCGGTCTGGTCTGGTCCGGTCTGCTCTGGTCCGGTCCGGTCCGGTCTGCTCTGGTCCTGTCTGGTCTGCTCTGGTCCGGTCTGCTATGGTCTGCTCTGGTCAGGTCTGCTTTGTTCCTCATACCTATCCTCCTCACTCATGCCTCATGTTCCCTAGCATAACAACCCAAGTCCATGGGCATGGTGAGATCAGATGCCAGGCGGCATGGCGCTCAAGCGGCCTCTCAGGCTGATTCTGTCGGTACGCAGGAGGCTCCGGACGGCTGCGGTCGCCCTATCTGACATGACAGCTCCCAGCGCTCGCAGCCATTCTGCTACATACGGCTGACACAAAATGGAGGATGTGCGAGGGAGAGCATGTGCAGAGGGAAGATGTTGTGCTGGTGTGGCAGGGACAGAATTAGGAATGTCCTACTCACTATAATGAGAGAAATTAAAAGTTGGTTTCTTTTACTTTTCTTTTTTTTTTTACTGCGCTAAGGGATGCAAATACTCAGACCATTTATTTGAACCGTAGGTTTTTGACAATATGGTTTTATGTTCAAGCAGAAGTCTTGCAAGAACAATGGTAGTCACCAAATGTTATTGGTCACATACACATGGTTAGCAGATGTTATTGCGAGTGTAGCGAAATGCTTGTGCTTCTAGTTCCGACAGTGCAGCAATATCTAACAAGTAATCTAACAATTCCACAACAACTACCTTATACACACAAATCTAAGTAAAGGAATGGAATAAGAATATATGGATGAGCAATCACCAAGAGGGCTTTGGACTGTAATGACTATACATTCATGTCTCTAAGATATGTAACTTTATTTGCTCAGTACAAGATTGGGGATGTGGCAGTGATCCCATGGAGTGAATGATTGACCTTGCATTTACATAATTGTCATTATGCATGACTGATACGGAACTGTGAATAAATCTTTCCCCCTTATGTTCTATATCTATCCTTTTTTTATTTCTTTCATCCTTTCTTTTTAAAAATCTATTTTCTTTCCTTTTCTTCTTTGCTCTCTTTCTGTCTTTTCTGTCTCTCAGATGATCAGGCTGACCCGCGCTTGTGCCTCATCTGTGGCGACCGTGCGACGGGCCTGCACTATGGCATCATCTCCTGCGAGGGCTGCAAGGGCTTCTTCAAGCGCAGCATCTGCAACAAGCGCGTCTACCGCTGCAGCCGTGACAAAAACTGTGAGATGTCGCGCAAGCAACGCAACCGCTGCCAGTACTGCCGCCTGCTCAAGTGCCTACAGATGGGCATGAACCGCAAAGGTACGTGTGGAAGAGTAGGAAAATGGCCAAAAGTTACTGAAGGTTTCAGGAAAGGTGAAATCACTATACGGTGCTAAGCTAGTTTAAACTAGCTGACCTCTGCTAAGGTTATACAGTATTCATACTTATTATCACTGTGACTGTCATCGAAGTATTCCTCATAGCTTCTGAGTTATGACTCCAATTCCAACTACCTCCAGAACCACTCTGCTTCTGCAATGAATATACCGCATTGAACATCTTTCAGCACAAATCCCTCTCAAATGAGTGTTTAGCCCCACATCCTGAGGCTTTATCCTTATCCCACGTAGCGCTCTGTCAGCTGTAGTTCAAACGGCCGAGGGCTACAGCTGCTGTGCAGGGAGCAGCTGTAGCCCTCGCGAAACATTCTCCTCATCAAACGCCAAAGAGAAAGACAGCGTGCCAGTATCGATGAGTGACAGGCCCCAAAACCACAGAGAGGTTAAGATAAAGAGATCGTCGGAGAGGTAGAGGTAAATGGAGAGAGACAGTTACAGAGAGGTAATAACAGGGAGGAGAGGAGTTTGGAATTGGACCTCACATGGAGATTACACCTGGGTGCTGTTCATTAGGCACCAAACTAAAGAAAACAGACTGAAACACAGAGGGACGACCTGACTTTCTCCAATAAGAAACAATCTTTTCGTGTTCCTTTCCGTGTGCACTAATGAATATGACACTGGATACCTTCTCAAAGAGGGAGGGTTGGAGAGGATGATGATGACGATGATTAAGGTTGGCAGTTACCTCTGATAGATCTAGCCCCAATGCATTCTGGTAGAGCCTTTGTTGTCAGTTCTGGTCAGAGTCTATTTGGGTGATTGGATGGATCTGGACCCCTGTGACCCCATCTTGCCTCACCCTACTGTCTTATCTCCCCTGTAACTTAAGATGACATCACATTCATAGTTAGACACTGCTTGTCATACCGCCCTCTTTATTCTCTCTCTCTCTCTCTCTCTCTCCATTTTGATTGTTACGGCGCTCTTCATTTTTATGATACACTTACTGTTCAGATAATGTCAATGCTCCCAAAAAGATGAAACAAGGCAGATTTCCATTCAGATTTTCAAGCGGCTGTGATGGTTCAGTTAGTTGGAGCATGGTGCTTAAACACCAGGCTTGTGAGTTTGATTTCCATATGGGCCACATGGACTGAATATTTGATTTAACCGTAAGTCGCGTTGGATAAATGTGTCTGCTAAAACTGCATATTATTAAAGAGAATGAACCATGCACATGCATTCCATTCTTCATCCAGAGGACACTGAAGAAAGTCACTGGTGTCATCAGTGACTTTAGCCATCAGTTAGTGTGATGCTGCATTAATATGACAGCGTTGTCTGGGTTAGGGTTTGGCCGGGGTAGGCCGTCATTGTAAATAAGAATTTGTTCTTAACTGACTTGCCTAGTTAAATAAAGGTTAAAAAAAATATAATAATGGGGCAGCAGAGAAGATATGACACACCGCTGTCCCGAATCACAATTTCACCCTCGCCGAACTTACTTTCCCATTCCGATAAGCTCCCTGGGGAAACACGAGTACTCTCTCCCGTTCCATGTTCTACCTCTACTTACACTCTCTGATCCTCGATATTCCAAAAGATAAGAACGTGCTGTGCCGAAACCCGAGAAGAGGAGGAGAAATCCTTTGCTTTGATGTCTCGATATGCAAAGTCATTGATAAATATCGCCTTTCGATTTGCCACACCTAAGTGGAGAAGGAAAGGAGGGAGGCCTGAAACAGCTGGTTAATCAATGGCCCCCAGGCAGAGGCTGGAGGAATTGGACGGTGAGAAATGACAAGCGTTATCTGATTTGTGAGACCAGGAGGTGTACACTTCCAAGCATGGTGAAGCACCTTAAGCAATATGCAGATAATCCAATTAGAGTGTGTAGTCACTGCCAAATATGTGTCTATGACCTTGAAGTACACAGATATGTAATTTTCTGTTGGTCTAACCGTAAACTAATGGGTTTATTTGATGAGGGGTGACGGGTAGCAAGTCCACCCCCTTGTGGTACACCATCCTCGTAGTGCACCCCCCTCGTAGCTATTCTCTTTAGTGTGCACTTCGGCGAAGGAATGGTCCCCCATTAATTCCCCAAAGAATGAATTTGAACCAATAGCATGGCTGGTCTGCACAACAGTGTCAAACAACTGCAGCATTTCACGTGCAAAATGCTTAGTGGCCTGAGCTGAGCTCGAGAGTGTGCCTCCACTGCCTCCCTGTGGCAGCCTCTGAGAACACACCCACCAATGCTCCATTTCACACAATCGGAATAGTGCTAAGGACCTTAGTCATATCCACAAAGCCTGACCAGTGGCCACCACATCTACATCACCAAGCGTTTGCAGCCTTATGTATGCGAGTGACTGTAAGAACAGGTTGAAACCTGCTCCTTTACCTTGTCTGTCAGCTGAGATGGACCCTGTCTCTCAGCTGGAAGTAGTCAGTTAGACATGTGTTTATGTGACATGTGTTTATGTGTGACGCAATAAACAATGTAGGGAGGAGGGCAACAGAAAGACGGAGAAATAGAAAGACAGAACAGAGGAGAAGAGAGGGCTTCTGTGTTCTATGTTTTTCAAATTCAAATGTTTAGACGCATGTACACACACACACACACACACACACACACACACACACACACACACACACACACACACACACACACCATTCAACTGTTAATTCATCACGCAACTCAATTTCTCTACTATCTATTCAGTTCTTTTACATTCTAGAGACTTTATTTTTAAGTATTGATGTCACTCATATGCTCTTTAGAGTATCCTTCTATTTCTGTTTAATCCAGTTCAGACCAGTTAAAACGCTGATGCCTTTTCTCACCATTAGAGGGTGCCAGGTCCCTTCCACAAACCTCACAGCTCAGATTCTACAGCCTTCCACATATCTCCCTCAACAGTAAAAAAAAACTTCCAGTCATCCTATGTTGAGTTGCTGAACCCAACTCCAACCCTCCTGTCACCATCTCTTTTCTTTCAACTAGTCTATTTTAAAATGGTTATGTAAGGTGTGAAATGCATTTACAGTTTTTCCAGAATGGGCTTTCTAAGTTCTGTCTGTGTGTCTTTCCACAGCAATCAGAGAGGATGGAATGCCAGGGGGAAGGAATAAGAGCATTGGACCTGTCGAGGTATGTCGCAATTTATTACTGTTTCCGTTCTGGTCCAGTCTTAGGTCTTTTACCTCTGTCCTACCCATATATCGTTTGACTCGGGCCTGCTGGATTACATTTTTCCGGTTTAATACAGTTTCTCTCTGTCCAATTAATGGCATGATAAACTGATCAAATAAGTGCCAAGGGCATTAACGAAACCAGGGATGTGTTTAGTAAGTCACACGTCCCACCGTAGTAAAATGTTAAGCAAAAGAAAACAAGAAATCTGTGTTCTTATTGGACAAGTTCAAGTAGTCCCTCCCTTTTTCTCTCGGTTTCAAAAAGTTTTCTCCATACTGAAAACTGCAGACACTGTTGCCCTCAATGACTTCGGTTGTGCACTGTGGTGTTAGTGTTTTCTATGTTCCTCCCAGTGGAGGCTGGTGAGGGGAGGACGACTCATAATAATGGCCGGAACGGAGCAAATGGAATGACATCAAACACCTGGAAACCATGTGTTTGATGTATTTGATACCATTCCACCGATTCCGCTACATTCATTACCACGAGCCCGTTCTCCTCAATTAAGGTGCCACCAGCCTCCTGTGGTTCCTCCCAGTGTGAGACTGTTTTTTACAAAGCAACCAACCTCAATAGAAGAAACTTTCAGTTCCATCATTCTGTTTGTAAAGCGTATTCAGAGAATATGTTTCTCACATTCCAGGCAATACAACTCGAAAATGGACATGATTCTCTCTCCAATTGATTCAGAGCCCACGTTTGTGTACGACATGGACTTGAAGTGCTTTCATTTTAAAACAAATCTATTATTTTCAGACTATTTATTTTGTTTATGTTTTGTGACTCAACTAAAAAAAGAGGCTATTTTCCAGGTGTACTTTTAAAGAGAAGCCCCTGAAAGCAGCTGAGTAGCCGAATGCAAAGATTGATGAGATTTGATTCATGTTCCATTGATGGTGAAAACCAGACCATTTTAACAGTAGCTTGCATTTCCAAATGTTATAACAGGTCAAAAAATGTAGTTTAATATGTTTAAATGTTAGCTATTGTGGCTTGTTGTCAACCAGTAAGGTAGGCTTTCATTTTCACCAACTTTATTCTTATTGTCATCTCAAAATGTTCAAAACCACACAATAATGGCAGCAAAAGTCAGTCTTTACTAGATTACTGTACCTGCATGATATTTTGCAATACTTGAAATACCTCGGGGGGGGGGGGGGGGGGGGGGGGGGGTTTGCCTGGAAAGTATCTGCAGAATGGTTTTAGATAACATTCTCTGCCTAGCATCTTTCAAGGAGCAAAATCATTCAGTTGATCCCAGCGATTGCCTCGATATCGGTGTCCTTGCTCCAAAGCTGGATTCAGGCCCTGCGAGACAGTCAAGTCTGTCCCTCATTATTGCAGATAGGGTTAACTCATTAGGCTTAAATCACCCTTCTGCTCAGATGTGAACGATAGCGCTGCAACGGAGTAATCAGACGCCTTTCAAACACAGATAATGGGAAGGCACCGCTTGTGCGGCGGAGAAAAAGTTCACCCGCTTCCCGAGGCAAAGAGTGCAAGAGTGAGTGAGAGATATGTCCGTGGGTGCTTGTTTTGTTCTCTAATCTAAGAAGCTCCTGCCATCTTAAATCCACTCATAGCCACATATTGATTCCACTGTTCACGGGTATACTGACAATATGTGAAAGAAAAGCTGCCCGCCACCGTCTCGGGAACATTCTTAAAATATTTCTATGAAACCTTTGTTATTTCTCATGAGCAGGGTTTAGTATGCTACATAGCTGAATAAAAAAACTTAACAATGACCAATGTATAACATTTTTCTAATCGTCAGACAAACAGGCTTTTGTTTGTACAGAGACTAATGCACCTGAATCAATAACCTATGACATACTGATTGACAAGAGAAAATGAACAGAGGCTTTCTCTTCTCTTACCTCCTTCCTTGTTGCCCTCCCTCCTTTTTTCCCTCGCTTCTCTGCTATAGATTTCGAATGAAGAAATGGAGCGCATTATGACAGGCCAGGAGTTCAAGGAGGATGCTGGTTTGCCAGAGCACACCTGGGGAAACAACGGGGACAGTGACCACAGTTCCCCCGACAATGGTGTCTCCGAGGGCAACCAACCCTCGCCGGTCTCCACCCTGTCGTCCAGGTGAGCTGTTGCTGTAGAGGTACAGACCATTACCTCAAAAGTTAAAGGTCGGCGCACTGATCGAGAAACACCACTGACTGAGTAACTATGACTTCCCCCGGAGTGAAATGCATCAACATTTTGTGGCCAAATTCAATAACTTTAAATTAATTTCTCAATAAAATGACCTAAATCTGGCAGTCGTATGTCCTATGAACGGATACGGATACATTTTAGTTTGGCCCCTCAGCTTCATGACACCTTTTGAATTTTCCATTGCATGCCTACCAGTACCAGTAATGTTTTTTTTCAAATGTTGTTGTTATGCGATTGAGTGAAAGTTCCTCTCATGTTAAAATGTAAGGTCACCCACATTTCACTTCTAAGCACATTTATGGGAGAATTTGAAGCTCCTCACAACTGGATTCTCTCTGGGTTTGTTGCCGCGGAAACAGCGGACACTGTTTTCATTCCTCTACTTTTGCTGAAGTCTTGCCATTCCACAATGATAAATACTGTCCTTAACATGGTTGTCTCAGGGTCGATGCTCTCTGTCTGAAACCCTCTCTGGCGCTGTCTCCATGATAAAGCGTAGAGTTCTTTCATGATTTTTTCATGCTTGCCTGTGTCCAGAAAAATATACATTTGGTAGAAAACTCTGTCACACTTCACATTATGGTGCCATTATTCTTTTGTAATTATTTCTGTAAGCACAGTGTAGTAAGTATTTATAGTAGAGCAGTTCTTTACTCCGTAATGGTTTCCTGTGTCTTTGCAGCAGGTCCCTGGAAATGAATGGCTACACTGCTACCTACCGGGAACAGTACGTGGGCACGCCCGTGTCCTCACACTACCAGTTCCTGCCGCACCTTTTTGGTTATGCCCAGTCAGTCCTTAGGCCCACCCTGGCCCGCAGCCTGTACTCCCAATCACAGACCCTCGTCTCCCAACTGGTGGCAGCTGAGGACCTGGCCCCCCTGGGGACCCCCATGCTCATAGAAGATGGGTGAGTTCCCACGGTGTACACATCTGTGTCGGGAACTGTGCTTTTGATGGGCTGAGTTGTTTTCTTTTGGCAGACTTTTAAGGTTTGGGGTCTTGACGCCAGATGTCTTGTTTTGTCTGATCTTTACTAAAAATGTTCTATCAATCACTCTTTTTATTCATTATCTTTGGTTCTAGAGTGTGAAGAAAGTGTGTTATGCCTAACCTTCACACCTCCCTGTCTGCCATGTATCCCCCAGGTACAGGGTGACCCAGGGGGAGCTGTTTGCCTTGCTCTGTCGGCTGGCAGACGAGCTGCTGTTTCGGCAGATCTCCTGGATCAAGCGGCTGCCCTTCTTCTGCGAGCTGTCCATCGAGGACTACACCCTGCTGCTCAGTGCCACTTGGCAGGAGCTCATCCTGCTCTCCAGCCTCACCATCTACAGTGGCCAGATGTTCGGGGACCTGGCCAACGTCACCACCAAGTACTCGCCCTCTGACTACGAGCTGCAAGGGTAAGAGAAGCCCCGGGATCTTAGGTCTCTAGGTTCTTGAGTCTGGTAATATGGATCTGGGGTTGGGTTCCATTGCCATAGCCTTGGCTCAAGGTTGGCCTTTTTGGGAGAATATTAGAAAGGGTGGTTTCCCAGAGCCAGATTAAGCCTCGTCTGTAGCTTAATCTGGCTGAGGGATATCGGTCCTGGGATACATCATTAATTAAGTCTTTTAAATGCAATTTAAGCCGTTCTTTCAAATGATTTTAATTGATTATCTCTCATCTGCCAGGTTTAGTGAAGATGGAATGGATGTGATGGAGAGACTGATATACCTGTTCCGCAAATTTAATCAGCTGAAGGTTAGCAATGAGGAGTATGCCTGTATGAAAGCCATCAACTTCCTCACCCAAGGTATTACTCTATGTCAATTCTACATACGGTACTTTTTTTTTAAATATGTTGGAAATTACAAAAAAAGGCTGGGATGATACAATGGCTGCTGGGCTATTATTACACTGATAAAAAAAAAAAATTTACCTATGAAATATAATCTGAAATGTCAGTAGATACTGTGCATATTATTGTGTGTGTGTATCTATTTAATTCATATTTTATTAAAAACCAAGTCCTGGCAATGAAGGCAGCACAACTTTATTGTTTTAAAGGGACTGTATTAGTCGTCATCGTAATCCGTAACCCTCTCCTCTGTGCAGATATCCAAGGGCTTACCAACGTTTCTCAGCTGGAGAAGCTGAACAAGCGCTACTGGTATGTGTGCCAGGACCTAGCTAAGTACAAGTACCCTCACCAGCCCAAACGCTTCCCCGAGATCATGATGTGCCTCCCTGAGATCCGCCACATCGCCGGTGAGTACATACAGTTCATCCAATTGTCACCTTATAATGCAAACCCTTTTCAGCTCCGACTGATAGCCATTTTCATTGTAAGGTGTGCAATATGTATTATGCATATGGCTATACGAAACGTGTACAGTGTGTATGACATGGGTAATGTGCAATGTGTGTACTATGTTATGTGCAGTGTTTATTTTGTATGCAGCACAGTGTGTCTAAGGTTAAAGTTCATCCTATCCTACTTTAGGATGGCATCAAGGGAAAACATTATACACCCCAATGTATGGTAAATAATGTACTGTAATAGATCTGTGGTTGTGAATACTGTGCACGTCAATGTCCATTGGATTTGTTTGGGGGATAGATGGGGATTAAGAGAGGTTGTTGTTTTCTGTGCTTACTGTCTTTGATGGTACAGTACAAAAATAAAACAAATTGTATGGAAAATGTATGCACTACTGTGAATTGCACTGGATAAGAGCATATGCTAAATGACTAATGTGTAAAATGTAATGTAAATGGTCGGCCCTTCCAGGGAAGCTGGTGAACGTTCCGTTGGAACAGCTCCCCCTGCTGTTTAAGGCCGTCCTACACTCCTGCAAGTTCAACCCCAACACCCTCCGAGCAGGCACCACCACCTGCCTGACAACAGGCCTCAACCCCGGCAACTGAGCCACGCCTCTCAAAACCCACCGTTCACCTGAAGGAGGGGGGGACCCCCTTCTTTCTTTTGTGAATGTGACAGAATGTGACATAATTGTTTTTCTAAATGTATTTATTACACGACAGATCTGAATGTATTCTCATCTACGCAGAGCACACGCCTCTGCAACAAGAAATGCACAACCAATGCATTGTTCAGACGTGTAAGTGCAGTTTACAAGTATGTGAAGTGTTAACATGGTAGCTATTTTTCGTATAGATTTCCAGGAAGTTTTTTTTTGCTTGGGGATCCACTAGAAAACGCTATTGTAACTGAAAGACTACCTCAGGAAGTATTTGTTGTGTTTTCAGTGGACATATGCCTGTGTCAGTGAAAAGATAACTTCAGCAGTCTTTGGTATGTTTGTACTATCCTCAGCTACAGTAAAGTACATGAGATATACTTCCCCAATGTGTTTAAAAAAAATCTATGTGGCGTTAATGATTGTTACCAAAGGTCTCTAAAGATACACTCAGTTACTAAGTGTAGTTGAATTGAGTTTTAATATATACTACATGCTATACATTTAGCTTTTTAAGATTAGTTACATTTATCATGGTGGGGGTGGTGTGGTTTCTCAGGTGGTATTGGTATATCTACTCAAACACATCTGCCAATAGTGACAGATGAGATGTCCCAAGCTGCCTTCACTGATTACTAGTGATGGGAAATAAGGCATGTCAACATAAAGTGGCGGCAAATTCAAGCCTCTTTTTCATTTACATTTCTACTCAAGCCTTTTAGCGAGTAGAAATTAAATTTAGTCAAAATTGATACGGGTATTTTTAAGGCAAATGGTATATAAGTAAGTGGAAGTGAAGGCGATTCTTTCATGTTTCCAACTACAGTTGAAAGATTTTCCGATGGAAGATGGCATTTCTTGATCAATCAATTAATTAACTGAAGGACCACTCTGGGATTGGTGATGATAGTCCAGTAAAGTGTTACTGTCCCAGTCAACCTTCTCCTGAGATGTACCAGGTACTCCAGATGTCTGGGAGGACGAGAAGTGCAATATGCACACTGTTGAAAACCCAGGGTGTGGGTGTGTTTTTTTAAATAGATGTGAAATGCTGCCAATAGTGGCAAGCTCAGCCATAGTTCAAGAGTATTGTTGTTGTGCACTCTACTCTTTCAAGAGACATGTTCAAAGCAAAATCCCACCTGTGACCTCTAGGGTCACAGGGATTGTTATGTCTTTATGTGCGTCAACAAAAATGTTGCAGCTGCCAGTTAATGTTTTCTGTGATATTTTCTCACTCGAGTTCGGGAGAAGTTGAGTTCTAAACAGGGTAAGGCGGAAGTTTGGTGTACTGCACTCAGAAGTTACTCAGGATCACTTTGTTGAATTGCGCGTTTAGTATTAGTAGTTGTAGGTTTTGGGGGACGTCGTAAGTAGCCGTCTTGTCTTTTGGGGTCTTTTTGTCTGTAGGGGAGTTGTTGTATTTGTGTGGGTGTTTGGACTATATGGAATAGAATATGATTTTAATGGACTAATAAGGACACAATTTGGGTTCTGAATTGATGTAAGGCTCTGTGACTGGTTAGACTCATATTCACTTGTATTCTCAGGTGTGTTACAAACAAGGCAAAAAAAGGACAATATGTGTTTTGAGCAAAGTGCAGCATTGACCAGACTCAATCAGTTGGAAGTGTTACATCAGAACTGTACTGTAAGGAAATACATGTTGTTGTAAGGGAAAACTGGCAGTCAAATCCACGGAGTGCACCCCTCCCCTACAAAGCATTCCAAATCAAACTGAATATATGTGTTATATCTATTGAATGTTTACATATTTGCACCAGACAATGATTTAAGTGGAGGGACTGTGCCAGAGTTGATGGTTTTGCTATAGGTCCTCAGTCGGAGCCAGCTGTGGCATTTTGACGAGTCCTAAAAGTGCCTCTATCGTAGCCATTCTGTCAACCTCCTGGAAACACACATCTTTGAACAAACTGGGAATTGATGCGTATTCGTAAATGAATTAATCACATCTATTCAATGTCCCGCTTTTGTCTGTTTTTATTCAACTTTTAACATTTGTCATTTATTTGGAATGTATTTTGTTGTTTTACAAGAATGTTTTGCATATCAATTAGATTTGATTGTTGAAGTGAAGGTGACTAGGATTTTTCATTTTTTTAAGCCAGTGGCTGAATCCCAAATCACTCCCTTTACCGCACCCCCCTGGCCCGCCATTTGCACATACACGTGCGCCTCTGCCATATGCACGTGTCCCAAAGCTGAGGGAGTGAAAATGATCAAGGTTGTTGGGGCTAATTAGACCCTTCTATAGCCACTTCGACCAAGCCAGAAAGGCTGCAGGCTCCAGAGGGAAGTGCTATCCGGGGAGGGGGACAGGAGTCAATCACCGGCTGGGCTGAATGTGTCGACACCTAGAGGTAATACGACGTCAGGAAGAACTACGCCCTCTAGTGGTCTAGGCGCCAACTTGAAGCACCGCGATATGTTAGGAGTTTGCACATTTTCATACAAAAGAATGGACAGGTGTTCCTAATTATATATGTGCATTTGTTTGTTTCTGTTTCTGATGCTTGACACGTAAAATATGAAACATCTTCAAAATTAAATGTTTGACTGTTATTGAGGTTATTATATTGTAAAACAACGA
Organism: Salvelinus namaycush; assembly: GCF_016432855.1. Classification (NCBI taxonomy): domain Eukaryota; kingdom Metazoa; phylum Chordata; class Actinopteri; order Salmoniformes; family Salmonidae; genus Salvelinus; species Salvelinus namaycush. The sequence continues at coordinate 18,906,409 of NC_052337.1, read as the reverse complement.
GGAATTTTATAATTTAGAATTTCATGCTCGTTTTATTATTTAAATGTAGATCTGGAATTGCATCGTTCAAGTTAACGCCGAGACCCTTAGTAGTTCTTCCTGACGTCTTATTACCTCTAGGTGTCGACGCAGTAATCCCAGCCGGTGTTACACTCTTGTCACCCCGCGATGAGCAGCTACATAAAGCATCCTCCATTCATGCTGCAAAGGCATCGGTTTCCTCCTTAAATACCTTTAATGGCGAGCAGCCCTAAAATACCTGGGAAAATATGCGTACTGTCTTAATAAAACACAATTTTCTACCACCATGATGCTACTTCCGGACGTTGCAGGCAGCCTTCAGACAGGGGCAAACAACAGACTGGTGCAACCTAGCATGGTGGAGGGAAATTGTTTCATTAAGACAGTACGCATATATTCCCATACGCATATTTTCTTTAGGGCTGCTCGCCATTAAAGTTAGTCTAGGAGGAAACTGTCACATTTGCAGCCTAAACGGAGGATGTTTATGTAGTTTCTAGTCAAGGGGGGACACAAGCGTATTACCGGCTGGGCAGATCACCTTGGGACGTCAGAGGACAAACTACGTCAAAAATAATATTGCCCTCTGACGGACCTTGGGGCTGCATTCAAGTCACGAGTGTGTCCCAAAGTTGATGGGTTTATTGATCCCCTCTTTACTCTCGTTTGGTCAGCAACATGTGACAATTGAGGGTCCTCCGAGTGAGTTGGTAGGGATGAGGAGCTGGTTTGGGATACACCTAGTATTCTGTCCCAGTCATTTACCAGAAACAAGGTAGACATCTTGGAGATGCATGGTTTGGCCTGTAGGTAGGCACTATCTGTCAGTGGTGCCCAGTTTTCAAGTGGCATCCTGCAGCTCAGGGATTAAAATTGACAGGGAAGCTCCGCTTTGGTTCATGGTTGACATGTTAGATGTTTGTTGACCTGTGTGTGTACCTTTTTAATCTTGCTCAATTGGGGAAGGTACCTTTTAATCTTGCTCAATTGCATCCTGCAGTTTAGGGATTAAAATTGACAGGGAAGCTCCTCTTTGGTTCATGGTTGACATGTTAGATGTTTGTTGACCTATGTGTGTACCTTTTTAATCTTGCTCAATTGAAGTGGTAAAGGTCCCTAACCAGTAAGTGCCAAAAAGAATAAGGCCAGATCATCACAACACCTTTGCCTCTGACACAAACAATTACATTTACGTTCATAACTCTTTACTCTGCTGTGTTACAATCAACACTTTATTTTATTCGAGGGAACACTGTTGGGGTCTTATGCATAAAGCCATTATACACTTCATTGAAATGGTGACTAACAACCTCTCGCTTATTTTCAATACGTATTTGTCAACATCGATTTTCTCATTCTCTTTGATAGAATGTATCAATCAAAAGAAAGGCTTTTGAATTGCAGTGATATCAGGTGTCATATAATGTTTTAGGGGGGCACAATGCTTTGTTTGTTTATGTTGGTGTTCTGGGTGTAAAAAAGTTGCAGACAGAGAAATTCAAAAGTTAAGATGTGATGTTCTACTGTAACATGTTGTTTCTTAAAGCTACAATCCTCTGAAATAATAACAAAGGGACACCCCACCTCTGTTTTGGTAAAAAGCTGAGGGATGGGCCTGGAGAAATGTTACCACTCTCAAATTCATAGACAGAGCTATGGATGCAAGGACGGACCATCCCATGATATAAACATTGTAGTTTTTGCCATGTTTTGAGGCTATAAAGTGTTGTTTTTTTTCAAATATATGTTCTTTGTTTACAAACATCGGAGCAAAACAAGCTACGTTATATTTTGGATTCTGATGGGGTACGACAATTGAACTAAACTTATGATGCGTTTATAAGTAAAAATGTTCAAGAATCAATGGGGTATATATCATTATTTTGTGAGTCCAAAAATTGATGCTGCAACTAAGGATTCTAGCTTTAACCTCCATCATGGGTTTATATTCTTTGTGTCCATGTGTCTGCCCTGACTGTAACTTTGACTACCTGTGGCTATCAGAGCAATACATGTTCAAAGCATGCATAGAATGTCAGGACTTGAAACTAAATAAACATGAAACTTATGCAACTGTGAGACCAAGGCCTCAATGTTTTTATTTCTCTCCCTTTGCCCAAAAATGTATAATTGACCAAAAGTAACATTTCAGATGAATGACCCCAGCTTATCCATTTAGGATGCGCTCTCAGAGTGAATGTCTGTGACCCTCCACTCCCCGTTTGTTCTCCACGCCTTTGAGATGGCATACGACGAGCACAAATGAAAATAGCCACTGATCACCCATCATATAGGGTGCCTATTTTAAGAGGCATACGCATGATCCTTGCGAATACAGATGATAGCCCGGGTCACAGAGGCTATGTTAGTCTAAACACGGTGGGGTATTTACCCAATGGTAGCGGTCCCTCATTACACCAGAGACCTTAAAATAAAAGAGCTGAGTCGTTGTAATAAATTACGGGGAGTCCGTTTGCTGTGTGACAGTCACATCCTGTCGCTGGCTCCTCCCCTTCTTGTGGACAGGGCAGAGAAAGTGGTGTCGTTTTTAGCATGTGCCTCTTGTCTTGTCAATCTGAGCCAAGGAGAAATAATGGCTTCCCATACTGTGCCAAATCGAGCTCCCTTGCCAGGGCCACTGACAGCGTCACTGCCCACCACAGCTCTGGGGAATTTACGTAGCTGGCCACATTTCAAAATAGGCCAGAGGAAGCCAAGGCCTCCACTGCTATTTTAATGATGAAAAACGCTTCACTAATGTCAGATCTATCAACAGTCTTTACTGTGTGTATGGTAGAGGAATTAAAACAATAGTTCAAGAGGCATTTTCTCACCTCTAGAAGATTAGTTGACTCCACACACTGATGCATTATTGGTCACTTTTCAGAACATGCTCTTCATTAAAGACACAATCTATAAGTCTCCAACAAATCTCCTTTATGGTTTTAGTAATCCTGTACTTGCTATACATCATGTCAAATCTTCCCTGTGTAGGGAAATTTGCTTTAAAGGGAATTTTGCTACGTTTTCCCGACTCCATACCCATTCTCAAGGAGGATCCTGGATCCTCTTCCTCTTCCGCCAATGTCAAGTGGCTGCAGAATTGCTTCACTATTTATGGAGTTCCCCACAAATTGTTATAGGAAGTGACAGTGTTTTTTTGGGCCCAATCATTCCTCTCTTCCTGTCAAATTTTCCTGGAAGGGCTACCAGGTCATTCCCACCTTTATCTGCACATCACATATCTGTAGACCTCCCTTTAACTGACTCAGTTGGACTCTTCCACCTGAAGAGAGCATACATTATAAAGGATGTGAAAAGTGTCATGCTTTTTGGGGTTTTACCAAACTGACATTCCACTGTATAAAGCTCATTCTTGCAGTTTCTGTGACCATGAGATGTCCTAAAGGGACATGTCTGCTCAACCAAGATCTGAGCAAGATGTCAAATGAAAATCAGGAAATGTAACAGAAAATACTTGAGCTTGGCTGTACAAAGATGGACACGTGGTTTGTTGTGTGCTGTTATGGGGACCTTGAGGATGCTCCGGTGGGCCACCTGGTGTTCAGTAGTTTGCTGATGAAGCCACATACCGGCCTTCACAATGAGTTAGGCCTTCACAATGAGTTAGGCCTTCACACTGAGTTAGTTCTACACAATGAGTTAGGCCCTTCACACTGAGTTAGGCCTTCACACTGAGTTAGGCCATCACACTGAGTTAGGCCTACACAATAAGTTAGGCCTACACACTGGGTTAGGCCTAACTTTAGGCCTTCACACTGAGTTAGGCCTACACACTGAGTTAGGCCTTCACACTGAGTTAGGCCATCACACTGAGTTACGCCTACACAATGAGTTAGGCCTACACACTGGGTTAGGCCTAACTTTAGGCCTACACACTGAGTTAGGCCTACACACTGAGTTAGGCCTAACTTTAGGCCTACACAATGAGTTAGGGCTACACAATGAGTTAGGCCTTCACAATGAGTTAGGCCTACACAATGAGTTATGCCTTCACACTGAGTTAGGTCTACACAATGAGTTAGGCCTACACAATGAGTTAGGTCTTTAACACTGAGTTAGGCCTACACAATGAGTTAGGCGTACACAATGAGTTAGGCCTACACACTGAGTTAGGCCTTCAAATCAAATTTATTTATATAGCCTTTCTTACATCAGCTGATACCTCAAAGTGCTGTACAGAAACCCAGCCTAAAACCCCAAACAGCAAGCAATGCAGGTGTAGAAGCACGGTGGCTAGGAAAAACTCCCTAGAAAGGCCAAAACCTAGGAAGAAACCTAGAGAGGAACCAGGCTATGAGGGGTGGCCAGTCCTCTTCTGGCTGTGCCGGGTGGAGATCATAACAGAACATGGCCAAGATGTTCAAATGTTCATAAATGACCAGCATGGTCAAATAATAATAATCACAGTAGTTGTCGAGGGTGCAGCAAGTCAGCACCTCAGGAGTAAATGTCAGTTGGCTTTTCATAGCCGATCATTAAGAGTATCTCTACCGCTCCTGTTGTCTCTAGAGAGTTGAAAAAACAGCAGGTCTGGGACAGGTAGACTTCACACTGAGTTAGGCCTACACAATGAGTTAGGCCTAACTTTAGGCCTTCACAATGAGTTAGGCCTAACTTTAGGCCTTCACACTGAGTTAGGACTTTACACTGAGTTAGGACTTTACACTGAGTTAGGCCTACACAATGAGTTAGGCTTTCACAATGAGTTAGGCATTCACATTGAGTTAGGCATTCACATTGAGTTAGGCCTACACAATGACTTAGGTCCTTCACACTGAGTTAGGCCTACACAATGAGTTAGGTCCTTCACACTGAGTTCGGCTTTCACCCTGAGTTAGGCCTTCACACTGAGTTAGGCCGACACACTGAGTTAGGCCTTCACACTGAGTTAGGCCGACACACTGAGTTAGGCCTTCACGCTGAGTTAGGTCTTCACACTGAGTTAGGCCTTCACGCTGAGTTAGGCCTAACTTTAGCTCTTCACACTGAGTTAGGACTTCACACTGAGTTAGAGTTAGGACTTCACACTGAGTTAGGACTTCACACTGAGTTAGGACTTCACACTGAGTTAGGACTTCACACTGAGTTAGACCTGCACAGCCTGTATTTTGTTTTCAACTGGTGAACAATCGCTAGCCTTTGTGTCCATGTGCCATTTTGTTTTCCACTGTTACTCCTGGGCTAGGAGGTGCTCAGTGCTGGCTTAATCAGTGCATGTGTGTGGTAGTGCAGTCATTTTCTTTAATGTGACTAAGCATTTGTTCAGGAGCTGAAATAAGTTCAATAAGGAATTACACCAAGGACATGTTATATTGCATGTATACTTCACTGAAACCAGTCCAATGTGTTTTTAGCTTATGACAAACTTGCTTCAAAGTTTTCAGCCAGGGGAGGTGACAGAAGTTATAAACATTTTAACACAGTCAAAACCAATGTATCCTGTTCCAAGGCTCTATGAGGTGCCAGAGGTGAATCCTACTTACGTCAAACCTCAACCATCTCAGGGCCAGCACCAGTGTTTCCTTGCCACAGGGTAACCCTGGCGTACCACATCAGCGGCACCCAATCACAGGGCTGGCGAGGTGGGTCCGAGGGAAGCTGGGAGTCGCGTGCCAGGAATGCAGGGGGACAAGGGTACATCCATCAGGAAGCTCAGCAGCATTAAAGACGGAAGGGGGGAGAGTTGGATTTTTGATCAGTGATATCGTTATTGTTCAGGGTGGGGGGAAGTAGGGAAGTGGGGCGGGGGGTTGGATTTTAGATCAGTGATATTGTTATTGTTCAGGGTGGGGGGAAGTAGGGAAGTGGGGGGGGTTGGATTTTTGATCAGTGATATCGTTATTGTTCAGGGTGGGGGGAAGTAGGGAAGTGGGGGGGGGGGGTTGGATTTTTGATCAGTAATATTGTTATTGTTCAGGGTGGCGGGGAAGTAGGGAAGTGGGGGGGGTTGGATTTTTGATCAGTGATATCGTTATTGTTCAGGGTGGCGGGGAGGGGGAAAGGGTTGGATTTTTGAGCAGTGTTATTGTTTGGGGGAGGGGGGTCATAAAGTGTGTATCAAATCAAAGTTTATTGGTTGCATACTCAGTTTAGCAGATGTTATAGCAGGTGCAACAGTATAATGTCAAACAAGTTCACAAATAATCAAATTTTTATAATTTAAAAAGCAACAAGAAATCAAGAAATGTCAGAATGAACCAATTAAATACACAGTACAAAACCCCATGGAACAATGGATAGAATTGCAGGAAATTAGCTTCCGGACGAGAGTCCGTAAAATAAATCTATACGTATGTGAATGGTGTGTATAGACAGTATGTGAATAGAAAAGGTGTGTATTCAGTAGTTATATAGGATGAGACATGACTAGAATACAGTATATACATATAAAGTGGGTAAAACAGTATTTAAACATTATTAAAGTGAGGAGTGTTCAATCTCTATGTACATACTGTAGGGCAGCAGTCTCTAAGGTGCAGCAGGGTTTAGTACCGCGTGGTAGCTGGCTAGTGACAGTGTCTGAGGTTCAGGGCAACGTGCGGAGGCCGGCTAGTGGTGACTGTTTAACAGTCTGATGGCCTGGAGATAGAAGCTATTTTTCAGTCTCTCTTTACCAGCTTTGATGCTCCTGTACTGTCTCCGCCTTCTAGATGGCAGCGGGGTGAACAGGCTGTGGCTTGAGTGGCTGAGGTCCTTGATGATCTTCTTGGCCTTCCTGTGACACCGGGTGCTGAAGATGTCCAGGAGGGCAGGCAGTGTGCCCCCGATGATGCGTTGGGCTGACCACTACGGTTGCAGGCGGTTCAATTGCCATGCCAGGCTGTAATGCAACCCGACATGATGCTCTCAATGGTGCATCAGTGGAAGTTGGTGAGGGTCTTAGGTGCCAAGCTGGATTTTTATAGCCTCCTGAGGTTGAAGAGGCACTGTTGCGCCTTCTTCACCACGTTGTCCGTGTGAAAGGATCATTTTAGGTCCTCACTGATGTGCACGCCGAAGAATTTAAAGCTTTTGACCCACTACCTGTCGACATGGATGGGGGCATGTTCTCTCTGCACTCCTGTAGTCCACGATCAGCTCCTTTGTTTTGTTGACGTTGAGGGAGAGGTTATTTTCCAGGTGCCATTCCGCCAGGGCTCTCACCTCCTCCGTGTAGGCTGTCTCGTCGTTGTTGTAATCAGGCCTACCACTGTTGTGTCGTCAGCAAACTTAATGATTGAGTTTGACACCTACATGGCCACAGTCATGGGTGAACAGGGAGTACAGGAGAAGACTATGCACGCACCCCTGCAGGGCCCCTGTGTTGAGGGTCAGGGTGTTGGAGGTGTTGCTGCCTACCTTCACCACCTGGGGTCGGCCCGTCAGGAAGTTTAGGACCAATTTGCACAGTGAGGGGGGTTCAGACCCAGGGCCCTGAGCTTAGTGATGAGCTTGGACGGCACTATGGTATTGAAGGCTGAGCTGTAGTCGATGAACGGCATTCTTTCATAGGTATTCCTCTTGTCCAGGTGGGATAGGGCAGTGTGCAGTGCAATGGCAATAGCGTTGTCCATGGATTGGGGCGTTGATGCAAATTGGAGTGGGTCTAGGGTGTTAGGTAAGGTGGAGGTGATATGATCCTTAACTAGCCTCTCAAAGCACTTCATGATGACAAAAGTGAGTTCTACGGGTCAATAGTACATTAGTTCAGTTATCTTCTCTTTCTTGGGTACAGGAACAATGGTGGACATTTTGAAGCAAGTGGGGACTACAGACTGGGATATGCGGAGATTGAATTTGCCCGTAAACACTCCAGCCAGCTGGTCTGCACATGTTGAAAGGAATCCTGCAATCCAAACTGAATTGCTGTTTCACTGTTGGAAGGCCAGACTGAAATCGTGACGTGAAACAATCGTGAAATAGAACCCTTCAGTTTGGATCCCAGGTTAGAAGAAAAGCCCATACACTGAAATAACATTTCCGTCCACATATGATAAACTGCATGTAGCCAAGATGGCCTGACCTTGGATTTTGCAGAAGAAGGGATTTTATTTTGGCCACGTTTCTGCACATCTGTTCATGTGGGAGATACTGTGGTTGAGGTTAAAGTAGGCCAGCATGATAGTGTATTTACCACCACACACTACATTGTTAGGGACTACTCCCTCCGATCAGTGTTCTTGTGAGTGTGATAGCGATAGTGGTAACACTTTCTATGAATACCCTCTTCATAATTCATTATACAGATGTAGGATGTTAATTTGATCACTCTTTTGTTGATGAGAATTTTCCAGCACTGCAGGAAATGCAGATGAGCTTTGTGATTTACTGAAAACCCACACTAACACACGGTCATATTAACAGTTGCACTTTTCATGTAGCCTACTTTTGGCTAGCTAATAGCCTAACCACCAATCAAGCAGCATTATGGACTAAACATTCAAATCCTTTGCTGCAGGATTTATTTTGCTGTGACAATATTGGTCAAATTAAGATCCTAGATCTGTAAGTGCATCTATTTCACCCTAACCACTGGTTAGCATGCCGCCCTGCATGTAAATATCAGTCATTTTGCGATTCCGACAATGTAAGCATTTCTCAGGCTGTCTTAGGGCTCGATTCAGTCTGTATTGCGTAAGTTCAGTGCTATAGCGCGATTCAAATGTAAACGTAATTTCCGATTGAGCCTTATCGTGAATGCAGTCTCTGCGAACGCGGGAACATTGCCTTTAAATTTAAATCATGCTATAGCGCTGAACTTCCACGATACAGATTTAACTGATTCCTTAATTCAGACAATGTGAGCGTTTCTTGGGAGATCAAGTTTAATTTATTGTATGCAAAACCTGATTGACCAAAACGCTAACTTCTCGTCTGGGAAAACAATTCACTTTCTAGATCAGGCATGTTTCTTATCACGTAAGACAACGACTTATCCCATTTTCTCCATTGCATTCACCCCCTTTGACATTATCTCAAGAGTAGGGATGTTAACACAGGTGTCCTGGTTAAATTGCCAATCTGGCCTCATTTCCATCATGGCCACCGAATCATCCCCCTCATTCCTAATTGGGATATATCACTCCTCACCTTTTCACCATGCTATCTAATGTGTGGTGAGCATTCTGGCACAAAATGGTTGCCGTGCATCACTTTGGTGGTGGATGAGGTGAGTTTTGTAAAGCGCTTTGAGTACCTCAGTTGGTAGAAAGGTGCTATACAAATCCAATCCATTATTATTATTATAAACATATTTGTTATTAACCATATAGAAATATAGAAATATACTAAGCTGGCAAGAGGTATCCAGAAATGGTGGGAAAACCGAGTAAAAGTCAGCAGTGCAAGCAAGCCCTTCCTGTTTTTCAAAAGACCAGTTAACCTTCAAGTCAAAATAGATAGTTACCTTAAACATGCGGCCTCAGTCTCACCTTCTATGCCCACCCACCTTGAGAGGGTGAATGAGGGCGCACTCAATATGACCAAAATACTTTATTTGAGAGATCCTCAGCAATTTGGAGAGAGGACATGTTGGTTAAAGTTCTTGAAACTTTCAGCAAATTGGTTTGCGGTAGCGCTGTCTGCATCACAGGCTTCACAGAGTTCTACAGAACCCAAAAGGTTCTATGATGTTGAGCCAATTTATAATTGATTTGGAGAATGCATTAAGTGAACTATTTTGTCATTCACTCTTCATACATTGAAAGATTGTCCATAGCCTGTAGGCCTAAACATTTTCTCTGACAGTGAAAACTGAGATTTTTTTCAGGAATGTAAATTGAATTCGATAAACATAATGTTTCTATTGTTTGTGTTGATATACAGTGCATTCGGAAAGTATTCAGACCCCTTCACTTTTTCCACATTTTGTTATGTTATAGCCTTATTCTAAAAACGATTAAATTGTTTTTTCCCCTCAGCAATCTACGCACAATACCCCACAATGACAAAGCAAAAACAGGTTTTCATACATTTTTGCAAATGTATAAAAGATAAAACACTGAAATATCACATTTACATAAGTATTCAGACTCTTTACTCAGTACTTTGTTGAAGCGCCTTTGTCAGCGATTACAGCCTTGTGTCTTCTTGGGTATGACGCTACAAGCTTGGCACACCTGTATTTGGGGAGTTTCTCCCATTCTTCTCTACAGATCCTCTCAAGCTCTGTCAAGTTGGATGGGGACCGTTGCTGCACAGCTATTTTCAGGTCTCTCCAGAGATGTTCGATCGGGTTCAAGTCCGGGCTCTGGCTTGGCCACTCAAGGACATTCAGAGACTTGTCCCGAAGCCACTCATGCGTTATCTTGGCTGTCTGCTTAGGGGTCATTGTCCTGTTGGAAGGTGAACCTGCGCCCCAGTCTAAGGTTCTGAGCGCTCTTCTTCCATTTAAGAATGATGGAGGCCACTGTGTTCTTGGGGACCTTCAATGCTGCAGAATTTTTGTTGGTACACTTCACCAGATCTGTGCCTCGATCCAATCCTGTCTCGGAGCTCTATGGCCAATTCCTTCTACTTCATGGCTTGGTTTTTGTTCTGACATGCACTATCAACTGTGGGACATTATATAGATAGGTGTGTGCCTTTCCAAAACATGTCCAATCAATTGAATCAAGTTGTAGAAACATCTCAAGGATGATCATTGGAAACAGGATGCACCTGAGCTCAATTGTGAGTCTCATAGCAAAGGGTCTGAATACTTATGTAAATAAGCTATTTCTGTTTTAGATTTTTTTTGTGCATTTGCTAAAATTTCAAAACTGTTTTCGCTTTGTCATTATGGGGTAGATTGATGAGGAAAAATAATATTTAATCAATTTTAGAATAAGGCTGTAAGGTAACAAAATGTGGAAAAGGACAAGAGGTCTGAATACTTTCCGAATGCACTGTACAGTACAAACACAGGACAGGCCTATAGGCCACCCCACTGGGCACACACAGGTTGAATCAACGTTGTTTCCATGCCGTTTCAATTAAATTATGTTGAACCAATGTGGAATAGACATTTATTTGACCTATGTGTCATATTTCTCAACTCTTATGTAAGCTAGGCCTGGATAGATTGATCAGTCAGAATAACCACAGGGCCTAGCCTACTCAAGAGAGAAGAAAATCGACGTAGCTTATTCAAAGGTGTACAATAGAGGTTGACCTTGTCAAAACCTCTATTTATCTCTCTGTTGCTGGGCACAAAGCGAAGTTCACTGAAGAAACATTATGCTGTAGGCGGCTGTTTAATTTCCCTATTACCTTGCATGGCATAGAGGACTAACAATAACGGCAGTGTTGTTCTTCAGACAGCCATGGCACAAATTGACTGACGTGATTTTAGGACAAGACTGTCAGTTAAGACGTTGGCTGTAGCTTCGACGTCTTTTGTTAGTTTCACCTCAGAATATTTTTTTAATTACACGAACTTATTGAATATGCAAATGACTAGGCTTTAGGATATATGTAATGTTTGGTTTGCAATTTACTTCAATATCCAGATAACTATGATGCCTACACTCACTAAGGTAGCCTATTCGTCAGCATCTATGCTATAATAATAAATGTTACGGTGCTCCCCTTTTTTCGACAGTGACACGAAAAGAAAAGCTGAGGATGGCATAAAAACAAAAAAATACGAAGTCTAAACATTGGCCCAGCCACAAATCTCTTCTTTATTTATTTTACAAATACGTCTCTGGCAGAGAGACAGAGCGTGTCTTCGGCCCGTCCGGCCCTAGCTGTAGCCACAGCACAGTCACAAAACAAAATCCATCCCAAAATATAAACACCAGATTATCTATTTTCTCTGATTTATAGATAGGGAGGGTCGTCCAAGTGGCTATATGTCTTGCTCCACCCTCCTACACTCACAATGCGTGCACATGTGTTTTTGCAGACCCCCCTCTAATCCTCAGAGGTTAAGGTAAACGTCCGATAGATTTGGTTTCCTCTTTGAGGACAATAAATATGAACAACGTTAATAAAGACAGTGTAAATAATTAATTTACAATAATAGGCCTAATATTATTATTACATAAATAAAATATAGTATAATATATTCAATATATAATGTATTATTATTATTATTTACCAATAACCAATAATCACTTTCACGGCTCTTAATATTGCTTTAATAAATAAGGAACATCAATGAGGAACAACAATAATCCTAAAATAACCAAAAATGTTCGGGACAATCTGCTAGGCTGATTGATTTATGCACATGATTCTACACTTTGTGTGTGTGTGCGTGTGCGTGTGCGTGTGCGTGTGCGCGCGTGTGTGTGTGTGTGTGTGTGTGTGTGTGTGTGTGTGTGTGTGTGTGTGTGTGTGTGTGTGTGTGTGTTGAGCACGCCTCTGTTGGTGATGTACAAAGAGCTGGGAATACTACCATATGGAGCCTCTTCGTATTGTATGAATGCATCTGTGCAGCAACAGATTGAGGTGCGCATACCGTTCCATCACTAAAATGTGGCATTGTATGGTGCACTTTGCTGCTTGAGATGTTTAGGCTGTTGTTTTAGGCCTATCTATTTTAAATGATCGTTTAACTTATAATACATTTATTATAGTTAGTGACTTGAGAAATCCATGTGACAAATTGACGTTAGACAGCGCTAAGAAATCACTGTTCAAGTCTCATCTATTTCGTTATTATATGTTTCATTATTCACGAAATCATTTTGTGCTCCTCTGCAAAGAGATATAGGACACATAGGCTAGTGGATTAGTGCCTTTAGGCCTAGTGGGCTATGCACAATGGTTGAATGTGGATTCGATTTTACCCAAGGACATTATTAAGCTCATCCACGACGCTGATTTCCAGTTTACGAGGACTATATTTAACACAATAAAAAAAAACGTCACCATTAATATGAGAAATATTCTAAAATTACAATTTCCAGGTGAGGAGGCTATGCATAATATTGCTGGCAAATATTTCGGAATGTAATTTCTCAAATGTTCCAGTTTCCAAGGACTTAGTCAGGCATGCTCAAGTTATGACAAAAGACACAATAAATACATGATAAGGAGTGAGCTAGTATCTCTACGTAGACTATTGATTAAAGCCAGAGTCAGACATAATATGTGCAGTCAACCGTTTATAAGCCTGTATTAAATGTACTCATATATGCAACAACAACAAAATAATATAATTAGGCCTACCATCACTCAACATTCTGGGGTATAGGCTAACATTAATTGTAATTCAAGACTGAAGATTATGGAATGAATTTATGGAAAGTAAAAATATAAAAAAATTACACTTTTATATGTTGAGTTGAAAAGCACAAGGCACGGTCAATCTGATTTTATTTTCTCGTTAATTAGTGTGTGTGCCCTTGACAGAAAGTCCTTTGAATATAATAGGATTTAGGCCATTCAGCCATGTAATATTTTACATCACAGTTAAAATAATAGGCTATAGAGAAAGTTGCAGTTGTGAAAACAGTTTTTAGCAGCATTTGAAAGCTTATCCGTGAGGTCACCCTAAGAAGAAAAAACTAAAGCGTTATCCAAAGTCAATGTCACATGAGCACGGAGTCCAATCAAAACGTATCCACGCTGAACCGGAGAAGCAGGAGAAACGTAGTTATCGACATTTGAGCGCCCGCTCATTTTTAATCCAACTCTAAACCAAAAGTTGTTGCTTTGTTTGTTTTGTTCATGTCTGAGCAGCACATATAGCATGCTTATTGAATAAATCTAAACAACGTCAGTAAATATACCACCTGAAGTTCCCAAGTAAGTATTTTCAGCTATTAATCATGTGCAAGGTGAATGCATTTTAATAATGGTTCCGTTTCGGATCGCTTTTCCAATAATGGGTTAGGTAGGACTGCACTGTGTGATCTGGCTCCATTGCTTCATCCCCCATTATGTTCAGTGTGCCGTCTGTATTGCAAAGGCACATCAGTATCATAGTCTTCCCTTTATACGTCCCGTGTTGTTATTTACATTTTACGTTTTATTTAATCAAAGACTGATGATAAGTGATTATTTATTCATATTGTAGGCCTATATTATTCGATAGTAATACAACGGTATATATTTTATTGGTTTGGCATGCAAAATATGGGGCCACAAAAGACAGTAGGCCTATTACCAAATAGCGTTATATAAGTAGGCCTATTTTGGTTATGCTAGTTTGAGTAATTTTAGTGGCAAAATCAAGTAGCCTACGGTTCTTGTGATATTGGTTAGTTCACGATTAAAGTATAATCTAAAATCATTATCATTTTTATTAAGCCACTAATACTTATCTATAGCGTGTCAACCCTCCACATGTCAGTCACTCTATAGACCTACCTTAGCCAAGCAGATAGGAGGTGTCTCCCGTCGCTTACCTCACCAGCGTGACATGCCTTCCAATCAGATCCACCCTCACAATCTGTAAATATGAGGAGGGTATGTCTGTCAGTGGGCATGCACATGGTAGGTCTCGATCAGACAAAGTCAGTTATTGTAGGGAGCTGCTCACTGCTCCTTCCTCCATCATCATTCCTGCGGGGTAGGCCTATTCATTTCATGAAGTTAGAGCCACAGCGCGTGTTTCGAAGTCGTTTCTCCGTGGATGCATATCCAAACTGACACTGAATAGCCTACTACCGTTCTAGCCAAGAGGAGAACGGACACCGAATACTACAGTTCTAGCCAATATAACGCTGGGGATCCAACAGGTATGGCCTGCGTACGTAGACTACTTTTCCGGGTTTCAGAATGTCACCATTCAACAATGAACTTGTAATTTAGTGCGGTGATTTAAAATAATTATGTTAATGCTGGTAAAGTATTTGTTTTGATGCTCAATTGAAAATATGCATGTTCATAAATGATGTAGCTTTGCTAAGTGTGCGTCATTTCGGTGCATAATTTCGTAGGCCTAGGATCAAAATACGAAGCCTATTTCTGATGGATCAGATTATTGGGGATACAAAATAATTCTTACAATATTAGATTGGTATCGAATATGCATACCTGCGCTTTGATTTATTAAAGATTGTAATCAGGTTTTAATTAGCCTTTTCTTCTGAAATAGGATAGGCTACATGTTTGCCGATAATTTTGTTTATGCACATAGGCTACACACATCCAAAATACAAGCAAAGAAATTCCGTTAATTTTTATGAAATATGACAATATTTCCAATATTTAGGCCGATTAGTGGAAATACACACAATTGATAGTCCTAAATGTAAGACAGAATACTGGTGATACAGTTAAAAAAGTTGATATATATATTTTTAAATACAGTGATTTATTTGTAAACTACCTGTTGCTCACCGGCATGTGCATTCCCAGGTGTTCCGTTGACCGGAATGGAGTACACTTATGATGTCGATTTGGAAGAGCTATGTCCTGTTTGTGGCGATAAGGTGTCGGGATACCACTATGGACTACTGACGTGTGAAAGCTGTAAGGTAGGCTGCAAAAGACGCAATCATTTCTTTTTATAAACGGCTTTTTATTTACGTCAAGATGATATCCCTCAAGAAATTCGTTATCATTTTTATTAATTAAAATGTATTAATATTATTTTCGTTTTTGTATTAATTTTATTGCAGCATTGATGATGATCTTAACTTGGCTATTTTGTTAATAGGCATGTCTATATGAACTCTCTCTCACACAGGGTTTCTTCAAAAGAACGGTTCAAAATAATAAGAGGTATACATGTGCAGAAAACCAGGATTGTAAAATTGACAAAACTCAGAGGAAACGGTGTCCATTTTGTCGGTTTCAGAAATGCCTGAATGTTGGAATGCGATTAGAAGGTAAGATAATTTTTATTTGATTAATTTAGTTCATATTTTGGTTTAACATGGCATGCAGTCAGATTTTAAAATTCATATATTTAAACGTCTACTTGTTGTATATTTTTTGGGGGCTATAAATCAGATTTGATCAAGTTTGATATCTGTTTGATGAAATTGCATATCTATCTCTTTGTGTTGGTAATATATTTTATTTTACAACAGTAGGCTTTCATAGGCTGCATTATAGTCTGTCTGTTGGTAGGTTTATTATCAAATAGGTGTTATTAAATATTCGTCTCTAATCAATGAAACGTAAGAAAAATGAGCTATATTATAAGTATAGTTTGTCAGTTGTTGCATATATATTTTTGCCAATGTTTGGGCATATTAGCTATGGAATTATATTTTTAAAAATATAGCTCCAGGTAAACTATTTCAGTAGCCTTTGATAAAGCGTGTATGAACAGTACGTTTTCTAATATGACTGAGTAATTAGAAGAGCTTTGGATGAGGTTATTCTTCATATGTCATTAAATCATTATGAAACAACAAGCTTGAATGCAAGCTCTGTAAATGCAATTTAAAGTTATTTTGGGATTCAGAATAATAACAAAACAAGAACTAACATTTTTGTTTATCCCTGGAAATTAAATGTACTTTACAATGGATTTAATCCATATCTTCAAATATATACATTAAATCTACAAAAAGATTGCTCTATTAGTGTATTTTTGGTTCACATTTTGATTGCTTTACCAAGAACTCTCACATGCTAACTTAAACCTCTGCAGAGTGAATGCTAGCAATGAATCGAATAACAGTACTGGCGTTCGATCTTGCTCTCATTCCATCAGCTGTCCGTGCCGATCGCATGCGAGGAGGCCGGAATAAGTTTGGCCCCATGTACAAGCGCGACCGAGCCCTCAAGCAGCAGAAGAAAGCGTTGATTCGAGCCACCGGCCTCAAGATGGAGACCACCCCTCCGATGCTCTCCCCTGACACCCAGACAGACTACACCTTCACCGGCAGTCTCCCGGGCCTCCACCCGCTCCCCAAGGGCATCCTCCACACCACCACGACCCCCATCGCCCCCACAGATTACGACCGCAGCCTCTACGGACCCCCCTCACTGGGCATGGCTATGCCTGGACTCCCCCCCCATGCACCCTTACCCCCCCAGTACCAGTACGCCTCCTTCCCCAGCAGGGCGATCAAGTCCGAGTACCCGGACCACTACACAAGCTCCCCAGACTCGGTAGTGGGCAGCTACACCTACCCGGAGCAGGTATACTCTGGACCGGGCTCTCCGCAGGTCCCCGGGGTGCCTCAGCTGGTGCTGGAGTTTCTGCGATGTGACCCGGACGAGCTGCAGGTACAGAGTAAGATCGCTGCTCACCTTCAGCAGGAGCAGAGTGGCCAGGGGGGCAAGGGTCAGGAGAGACTCAGCCCCTTCAGCCTAATGTGTCACATGGCCGACCAGACGCTCTTCTCCATCGTGGAGTGGGCCCGAAGCTGCATCTTCTTCAAGGAGCTCAAGGTAGGGAACCAAGAGTCAATAATTTGTTGTCATACCAAGCAAAGTTGTTAATCATTTGGAAACCTCCAAATTTCTCAGAGATGGTTTAGACTGTAGATGATATGCCGTCCTTGCACTTTTTTCAGGAAAAAATAATCTATTAGTACAAAAGTGTTGTACACATCCAACAAACCTCCACAGGGTACAAAATGACATGTGGAAATAAGACAAAAAAACCTTCCCACTGTTTTGATGCTCCTGATGTTTTATTAGCAATGTATCAACCACAAAGGTCTTCGTCAGGCTTACAGGTAAGACCTTTTGTACAGTTAAGGCTGACAAAAGCCCTTTCTGGTTTAAAGGTTTCAAATTGTGCAGAGCCCGTAGTCTAATATTTATTATTGGCCTGAGTGGGACCTGTGAGAATCATAACATGGAGGATACATAATGTTATATTTTCTCAAGGCATATGACATATGTTATTGTATCAGTTTTTGTTTATTGGGGTGAGTTCCCTATATCAGGATGTGAATTGAAATTCAAGTGATGAATTGGGAAAAACTCAACACTGAAAATGATAACCAATTCTTGAACTGAGTGGAAATCGCCAATGCAATAACATTGGGATACAGACAAGCGCACATACACACACATACACTGTCAACATTTACCATTTTACGCATGGACAGCCATGCACACATTATTCTGCTGTTTATTTGGGACTTCCTACTGCAGAAGTGTCCACCATGATGAAAAGACGATGACAGGTGGAATCAAGGAAGCACATCCGTATCCATGACAATTGAGAGAGCAGTGACAGCTTTTTTTTCAACACACACAGCCCTGGGGGTATTCCACCAAGCAGCGTCAACAAGTTAGCCTTAGCATTACAGTAGCCACCTACATGTAACTGTGCAACATGGTCTCCCATGAATATGTAAAAAATAGTGACTTTTAACCATTTTAACCATTGTGCCATTGACATATTACTTATATGCAGTGGTGTAAAAATACTTTAAAGTACTACTTAAGTAGTTTTTTGGGTTATCTGTACATTACTATTTATATTTTTGACAAACTTTACTTCACTACATTCCTAAATACTTTTAAAAAAACGTTTTACTCCGTACATTTTCCTTGACACCCAAAAGTACTCGTTACATTAACAATGCTAAGCAGTACAGGAAAATGGTCCAATTCACACAAATACCAAGAGAACATCCCTGATCATCCCTACTACCTCTGTTCTGGCGGGCTCTAAACACACATGTAAATGATGTCTGAGTGTTGGAGCAAGCCCCTGGCTATCTGTAATTTAAAATAACAAGAAAATGGTGAAGTTTGATTTGCACAATATATGAAATTTGACTTTTGAAATCAAATACTTTTAGACTGGCCTTCTAGGCAGAGTTCCTCTGTCCAGTGTCTGTGTACTTTAGTCCATCTTAATCTTTTCTTTTTATTGGCTAGTCTGAGATACGTCTTTTTCTTTGCAACTGCCTAGAAGGCCAGCATCCCAGAGTCGCCTCTTCACTGTTGACGTTGAGACTGGTGTTTTGCGGGTACTATTTAATGAAGCTGCCAGTTGAGGACTTGTGAGGCGTCTGTTTCTCAAACTAGACACTCTAATGTACTTGTCCTCTTGCGCAGTTGTGCACCGGGGCCTCCCACTCCACTTTCTATTCTGGTCAGAGCCAGTTTGCGCTATTCTGTGAAGGGAGTAGTACACAGTGTTGTACGAGATCTTCAGTTTCTTGGCAATCTTTCGCATGGAATAGCCTTAATTTCTCATAACAAGAATAGACTGACAAGTTTCAGAAGAAAGATCTTTGTTTCTGGACATTTTGAGCCTGTAATCGAACCCACAAAATGCTGATGCTCCAGATACTCAACTAGTCTAAAGAAGGCCAGTTGTATTGCTTCTTTAATCAGTCATTAAATCAGTCACATAATTGCAAAAGGGTTTTCTAATGATCAATTAGCCTTTTAAAATTATAAACTTGGATTAGCTAACACAACATGCCATTGGAACACAGGAGTGATGGTTGCTGATAATGGGCCTCTGTATGCCTTTGTAGATATTCCATAATATTCCGTTTCCAGCTACAATAGTCATTTACAACATTAACAATGTCTACACTGTATTGCTGATTAATTTGATGTTATTTTAATGGACGAAAAAATTTGCTTTTCTTTCAAAAACAAGGACATTTCTAAGTGACCCCAAACTTTTGAACGGTAGTGTATGTCACTATGGTGACATAGAGTAGTGACATTATGAGAGATGTCTGAACTTTACTATATATTCTGAAATAACTCCACACAACCTCAGAATGGGCATGCTATAATTGACCTTAATAAGTCATATCCCACTTTAGAATTCTTTACACACCAGGGAATTGTAGCACGCTATTTGTGAGTGTTTATTCAAGCTAACTGGCTAATCCATCGATTTTCGCTCTGTGTAATGCTACCATGAGGTGAACGGCTAATTGACTTGGCTTCAACCGCTGCCCTCCCGCAATGCTCTCCTCAAGACCCATTCTGGTCAGGCGTGACTCGGGCTACCGACTTTCAGCGGTGAACAAACAGATGCTCTGACACGTTGTAGCTACTTGAGCACCGGGTGCATGCTAGTTGCAGCAGGGACTGTGTGGGCGCGCATCGCTGCCATTCGGTTCACACATTGAGGAGAGGAGCCAGGAAAGGGCAATCTCTTCACTGTGGTTCCGTATGTCACCCAACGCTATTAATTTCAGTCTGACCTTCATCCATTCCTATCTGGAAGAGATTTTATGAAGTCAACCCTTCTTGGCCATCCTGAGAGGCAGAATGGAACAGTGTTGTCAGGAGAAGAGATCTTTGAGAGATCTTTTATAAAGCAGCATTTTATTTCAAATGATTGAATTATGCCTCAATCTGCTTATTATCCCTTCTCCCAAGGTTCACGGTGATGTTGACTGAACTAATTTAGAGTGAGTTAGGGAGGATATTTTATTTGTGTGTGTGTGTGTGTGTGTGTGTATGTGTGTGTGTGAGAGAGAGAGTGAGTGCCAGTGTGTGAGTGCCAGTGTGTGGGAGCGTGTGTGTGTGTGTGATAGTGATGAATGGTAATAGCGTACTTGCAGTGATTTAACCTGGTTAGGTCGAGGTCGGTGTTCATCTCTCCTAAAATAAAACACTTGAGTTTTATGCTGATGTAAAGGAAATGGACCCTCTTAACGTGCTGTATAAAGCAATACCATGTCCCTACTTTCAATATTTTCACCACAATGGAAGCATTGTTTGGTTTGATAAGGTTTAGAGCAGTACAATGGCTGATGGATGAAATGTTTTATTTTTCAGGGTCTGGGTGTTTATTAATACTTGAATAGTTAACAGTTTAGTGTGGCTTATTGTTCTTAAGGTCAGTTAAACATTTTGGTATGGTATGGCTTTCCTTTCACGGCTGAAGCAGACAATAGCAATTATATTACTCTATTCAATTTATAACACATTACATTGTTTTAGATTCATTTATATATAATACCCTTTGCCTTTGTTGTCCTGTATCATATAGTAGATACAGTATATACAGAGTAAATAACACAAAATAAGAGGCGTAGCACAAACTACCTTCATGTAATGTGAAAAGCTTCACCACAAGAACCTATTAGCCAAAGTCAACTTTCACTTTCTGTAGGAGGAGCACTAAGACATAAAACCAGTTGACTATGAATAACAGGACTATTTGCCAAGAAGTCCCCAGTTATTTTTGCCGGTACTGAAGGCATTCCTTGCAGTAGATAAGAGTGGAATGTGTACTCCAGAGTGTTTAGTTAATGTGTTTGGGTTTTCCATGTGGAGGGACAGACAGTATTTGTAAAATATCAAGTTTTATTTGAGATTTTTACAGCTTTCTGCGTAGTCAAATCGTTACAAAATCTACTTCAATGTTTTTAAAAGTGACCATTAATTGGCGTCTTCTTCAGTCTACAGCTAGACTTCTGAAAGTTTGTTTGATCTAAGATGAGAGAAAGCTACTAAATAAGCTGTGTGATATACATATTATCTGATTGTCATCATATATGTCTAATAAATCATTTTAATTGTGGTATTTGTTATCCAATCACTACACTATATAATACATAATCACTATATAATACATAATCCCTATTTAATATACTGAACAAAACTATAAATTCAACATGCAACAATTTCAAAGATTTTACTGAGTTATAGTTCATTTAAGGAAATCAGTCAATTTAAATAAAATCATTAGGCCCTAATCTATGGATTTCACATGACTGGGCAGGGTTGCAGTCATGGGTGGGCCTGGGAGGGCATAGGCCCACCCACTGGGGAGCCAGACCCAGCCAATCAGAATGAGTTTTCCCCCACAAAAGGGCTTCATTACAGACAGAAATACTCCTTCTCTAAAACGACGTTGGAGGCAGGTTATGGTAGAGAAATTAACATAAAATGATCTGGCAACAGCATGCACACACACAAAAGGAAATATTTCCAATGATTGAAATTATCATACTAAAATGCATTGAAATACATTATATTCCTTCAGGTCAATAGGTATGTTTACATGCAAAAATTTTTAACCTTTATTTAACTAGGCAAGTCAGTTAAGAACAAATTCTTATTTTCGATAACGGTTTAGGAACAGTGGGTTAACTGCCTTGTTCAGGGGCAGAACGACAGATTTTTACCTTGTCAGCTCAGGGATTCGATTTTGCAACCTTTCGGTTACTAGTCCAACGCTCTAACCAATAGGCTACCTGCCGCCCCATTTTACTATGATTATTGTGGATAGTAAGATTAATATAATCCTTTGATTTAAACATTTACATTTTCCCTAATAATCCTGTTTACGTGGACACATCTGAAATCAGGCTACCTGATAGGACTTTGATAAATGCCAAAAATGCCAATCAAAATAAACGTTCTACCACATATTATTATATTCATATTTAACCATATTATAATAGTATTATAAATATGAAGCCTATTTGAATCTGAGTTCAGACATATAGATTTTAAATGTGAAAACTATTTCTAAGATGCATACTTTTCGATTTTCCGAACTCACTTCACTGGCGCTAAAGTGAGAGGCTCGCACTGCTCATGCTAGAACAAATACACTGCTGTTTACATGTCCTAATAAATCAAAATATTGCTAAAAAATCTAGGTGTTTTAATCGACGTATGCTTACTTCGATTAAGACCTTAACGACCATTAAGATAATCAGAGTAAGGTGTTTACATGACTAATGCCATACTCACCCTACTCCCATAATCAGTTTAATATAGAATTATTAGTGTGCATGCAAACTTACTCAACAGTGCTATGCTGGTGCTACGCTGGTACGCTGGTAACAAACGGCAATTTTTGGAGATGGGTTACCATGTGTTTTTCATGCCAGTACTAAGCTGGGCTGTGTGTATGTATGTGTGTGTTTGTGTGTGTGTGTGTGCGATGGTGGATGTGGCATACATTACCTTATTGACTCTCTTCACCACGTGTTGATGGGTAGTTTCCAGGTCTTTGTGTCTACGTCTGTGTTGGACAGGTGTGTGTCAATCCCCTCACAGTAGAATGGCTTCCAGGAAGGAACTTCTACCTCATTTACCAGGTGTAATGACTTGCTAGCATGGCATGCTATAGCAATAGAATGAGCCAGGTGGACATTAGCATTGCACCATATGCACTCAGAACAGCTGCTCTAGTTTAGCTGTGTATCAAGACAAAAATATAAAACATGTTGTTCAGTATGTTGGTTAATAGTACAAAATAATCACTTTCATGAATTCAGATTATCTTTTTTTTCACACTCACAATACTTTTGCCTAAACCGGCACCTCAATGGTTGTACAATAGGCAGTATACACTTCATATTAAATCCTAGAGTGGTATTCACCATTGACTGTTAGAAATAGTTCACGGACTCACCCATGGGCGAGTGAGAGCTGGGAGATGGAGAGAGAAGAAAGAAAATCCATCAAAATTCTGAGGTACTTGACATTTTCAATAGGTGCAGATGGGGGAATAGCAGTAGGATGCCACAGACTAGAGTCTTTATGGTGTGCACTGTATTCCGAATGAAAAACCCCCAACATATTCTGTTGCATTCACATTGCTGTGTGTCAATGGTTTGTTGTGCAATTCCTGAAGTGTGTATTGAATCCGGTCTGGTATTTGTGTTAAAGAACTCGCTGTGCTACAACAAATAAATGAAAAACCGACCTCGTGGTGACAGAGCTCGACTTGGTGGTAAATAGCATCCATTTGCCATGGCAACAGAAAATCCAGACTAAATGGGGCCATGTCTCGATGGGTCTCTGTTCATATACTATATCTAGGTATCTTTGGTGATGTTGACATGCTTTTGTCCCTGGCTTGTGAATTTCCATAAAATGGAAGACTTAACTGATATTCAAAGAATGTTGACGTTTGTCAAACAAGCATGCTCACACTCACGTCATGTGATGAGATGGGCTGGTTGTTAAGCTGTATTGCAATGAATATTGATTTTGTTTGTACAGTGTTGCTGTTCTCTGGGTTTGTAGTTGTTTGTGACATTTACCCAAAATGCAACTTCTACTCAGGAAATGGATAATGGATAGTGGATAACGGATAATGGATAATTCATCATCCATAGCTTGACTATGCCGCAAAAAGCAGACTACAATAATCTTTTGTCATATCAGAAAGGTTTTCTGGATTATACTGTATAAATTGTATTTTATATCTGTAATGGTGCATTACTACTACTTCTGGTTAACCACATTAAGTTAATTTATAGTTAAAGGGATAGTTCACTTTAGTTTAGCAAATGTTTTTAATTACCTTGGGTGTTGTCATTTTAACCAAACCATTTTAAGTCTGTTACCTTGTTATGTAGCAAAGCCATGGGGATTCAAAAGCATGGGAATGTGTGTATTTGGAACACACCCCAAATATGTGTGTTTGAATGGATGTTCATTCCTTCTGTCTACTATCAGGTAGGAGATCAGATGAAGCTGCTTCACAACTGCTGGAGCGAGCTGCTGGTGTTGGACTTCATCTCCAGGCAAGTCCAACACGGCAAGGAGGGCAGCGTGCTACTGGTCACGGGGCAGGAGGTGAGTGCAATGATCACCAAGCATCATCATCACACATGCACGCACACACGCACAGAAGTTGGAAGTCAGTCACACCGCTCCTTGTGGTAAACACATATCACTGAGTACCTTTTAATGAGACCAGAAATAAAACAAATTGAGGAAAGTTCCTATGTTGAAACTCATGCATGTGTATGTTGTGGTCTAGGTGGAGCTGGCGTCCATAGCGTCCCAGGCAGGAGCCACTCTCACAAGCCTGGTGCAGAGAGGACAGGAGCTAGTTGAGAAACTACAGACCCTACAGGCGGACCGCAGAGAAATTGCCTGCTTCAAGTTCCTCATCCTCTTCAACCCCGGTGAGTGGGAGATTCAATTGCATGTGCAGGGGACCACCATGGGGAGCTGGATAACCCCATAACAAATAATTCTCTCCTAATTAAGGGTTGAAAATGTTAACTTTATATTAAGGTCCGTGGACCAATCGCCATTAAGTTCCTTGTCCTCTTCGACCCCTGCGAGTGGGAGATCAGCCATGGGTTCTCCATAGGTTAGTGCTATCCCGGATCCTTGGGACATCCCAACTCTAAAACCTAGCCTTAACCCTTACCTTAACCATTTTAAATGTAATCTTCAATGGGGTAACATCAGTGTTGGGACGTCCAAAGGAACGTGGATAGCATGGACCATTCTCCATATTTATTTCTTAAAAATTAAATACAGAAATAACTCATTCACACCACTTTCTGGGTAGGTCTCTAAGAGCTTTCCACACCTGGATTGCAATATTTGCCCATTATTCTTTTCAAAAATGTTCAAGCTGTGTCAAATTGGTTGTTGATAATTGCTACGCAACCATTTTCAGGTCTTGCCATAGATTTTCAAGTAGATTTAAGTCAAAACTGTAACTCAGCCATTCAGGAACATTTATTGTGTTCTTGGTAAGCAACTAAAGTGTAGATTTTGCTTTGCGTTTTAGTTAATTGTCCTGCTGAAAGGTGAATTCATCTCCCAGTGGCTGGTGGAAAGCAGACTAAACCAGGTTTTCTTCTTGGATTTTGCCTGTGCTTAGCTCCATTCCGTTTATTTTTTATCCTGAAAACCTCCCCAGACCTTAACAATTACAAGCATACCCACAACATGTTGCAGCCACCACTATGCTTGAAAATATGGAGAGTCGTACTCAGTAATGTGTTGTATTGGATTTACCCCAAACATAACACTATATTCAGGACAAAAAGTGAATTGCTTTGCCACATTTTTTTGCAGTATTAATTTAGTGACTTGTTGCAAACAGGATGCATGTTTTGGAATATTCTTTATTCTGTACAAGCATCCTTCTTTTCATTCTGTCATTTAGGTTAGTATTGTGGATTAATTACAATGTTGATGATCCACCCTCAGTTTTCTGCGATTAGAGACATTAAACTCTGTAACTGTTTTAAAGTCAACATTGGCCTCATGGTGAAATCCCTGAGCGGTTTCCTTTTTCTCTGGCAACTGAGTTAAGAAGGACGCCTGTATCTTTGTATTGACTGGGTGTATTGATACATCAAATGGATATTCACTGCCTGCTTTTTTACAATTTTGACCCATCTACAAATGGGTGCCCTTTGCGAGTCATTGGAAAAATCTCCATGTTCTTTGTGGTTGAATCTGTGTTTGAAATTCACTGCTCTACTGAGGGACATTACAGATAATTATATGTGTGGGGTACAGAGATGAGATAGTCATTCATAAATCATGTTAAACATTATTATTGCACACAGAGTCCATGCAACTTATGTCTCTCGTTAAGCACATTTTGACTCCTGAACTTATTTAGCCATAACAAAGGGGTTGAATATTTATTGACCCAAGACATTTCAGCTTTTCATTTTTAATTAACTAAATAAACTATTATAAAAACACAATTCCACTTTGACATTCTGGGGTATTGTGTGTAGGCCAGTGACACAAAATCTCAGTCCATTTCAAATTCAGGCTGTAACACAACAACATGTGGAACAAGTCCGGAGGTGTGAATACTTTCTGAAGGCTCTGAAAATATTACCTCGATATTCACCCTCCATGGACCAATAAGTAATGTCAAGTCCAACCTGGTTTAAAGTGCATCTTCACAAAGTTTCAATACACTTTGAAACAATAATAAGCAATTCTCTGAGAAGCTATAGGGATTCCCATGGTGGCTCTTGTTTACTGTATGTCTCTTGGCACAGTCATATAGACCCCTTTCTGTGTTTGCAAACAGTGCCGCATGAGGGCGATGCGTGCAAGTTGGTGGCAGAACACAAACGAGTTCTTACAGAACGCAAGCAAAAAAAAGCCTGTATTTACATGTTGCTTATGAGTGCATTTCATACTACTTTTGGATTATAATGGGATTTTAAGGCTCGTATGAAAGTCCAGCTTAATATGATGTTAGTCCTCTTCGCAAATCAACTGCATTACACTTAAAAAAGCACTTATACTTCAATCTGGAAAGTGGCTCTTTGGCTAGCTTTTGCTACTGCCTATATCAATGAGCGTTAGCCTTCTAGCTAACAGCTGCTGCATCCAAAATAGTTATTTTGCAAATATCCCAACAAATATAATCTTAACAACTGTTAAAGCAAGACTCAAAACATCATTGTAAGCGTATGAGAGCTAAATATTTTTCTTTTGTTTAGAAGTAATAAAAACGTAAATCTAGGCTATGTTGAATGGGTGCAGATGGTGATGGCTTTCTTATTGCCGCCAAGAGTCGCGGACATCTGTGCGTGACGTCAGTGTGTCGTGTACTGGAAAAGGGTCTATTAAATGTGAAATTAATACAATATTTTTTTGTTCTCTCATTTGGTACAATTGTTAGGTGTACTTGAGTTACAGGTGTGTTTAATGAGCACTGTTGGAGAATGTGAAATCAAATAATCATGTGCTTAAATTAGGTTGAATTACTGAAATCAAATAAGCATGAGCTTAAATGAAAGTAATTGGTGTTGTAAATGAAATGCCCCACAATGGCTTCTCAACCTCACCTCATTTATCACATTTTGAAACATAACTGGCAATTCCTTCAATTTGAGTTTGATCCAAAGCAATTCATTTGTCAAAAGAAGGATGGCGCGCTGATATGTCGGTATATATTTTGGGGATTTGTGCATATTGGCAGTTTGTCCCCTTTATGGCTCTAAGAGGCTAAATGATTCGTCTCAATGGAGTGGCGCTTTGCACAGGTTATGGGCTTAATTCGAATTAGGCTGCTCTGAATAGGCTATGTTTACAAAGGCAACGAGCGTCGCCCTTGTTGCGCACCACGCTCAAAGAAGGCTTAATGGATTGACCCCCACATCGGTTTTTCTCCAGACAGACACTAGGCCAGAATCCGCCGTGCTCGGTAGATGGGAAAATGGCCTTTTATCATCTACATTCCCCTAAGCGGTAGCAATTTAGAGCTAGCCCACCGTGAACAAAAGCTGCTTTTAATAATAAGAGTGCTTGAGAGGGCCCCGGCGTTTGCGCAGAGTGTGGATCTTTGTGTGGGTTCTGAGTGGCTTATGTCTGTTTTCTGCCTCGCTCTCTCTCTCTCTCCATCTCCCTCGCTCGCTCACTCTCTCCTCATCTCCTTCTGTGTGTCGTCATTCGTTCATCTCTTTCTTCCTCAGGCAATTCGGTCATATTTGTAGGGGCAATTTTCGCTTCACCTTTGAGCCGTATTGAAAATATTATCGACAACTTTTGATTCAATTGTGAGGGGCTCCCCCCTCGGTGCTCTCATGCTGAACCCGAGGAAAGGAGCCTCATCTGGGAAGACGGCAAGCTGTTGTCCCTCTCTTAGCCCAGCTAGTGCTGGAGCTATGCTCGTATGTGCTTCTATACATAACAGCCCACGTAAACAGACTTATGTTAGCTAGTATCTCTATAGTACAACATATCCTTGTGCTGGGTGCACATCGTCATGGAAATGCTTGAGATACTCTCGAGCATACACAGAAACAAAGAAAGACTGACAGGCAGACATGCACAGTTGGATCCATGTTTTCACTAAGATAATGGCTGGGATTCAATCAAAGGATTGATGGCTGCTGTTTGTCATGCTTCCACATGTCACGTCAAGTCACAATATGTAATTTTCAAACACGTTCAAGAGCAACACTTAAAGTTACAAATTGTGCGTTTAAGGTTAAAAAACAACAACTTTCCGTCTCTTCTCCCCTCAGATGTGAAGCTACTGGAGAGCCAGGCGTTCGTGGAGGGCGTCCAGGAGCAGGTGAACGGGGCTCTGCTGGAGTACACCATGTGTGCTTACCCCCAGCACCTGGACAAGTTCAGCCGGCTGCTGATGCGCCTGCCTGAGCTCAAGGCCTTGTCGGCACAGGCCGAGGACTACCTCTGCTACAAGCACCTGAGTGGAGAGGTGCCCTGCAACAACCTGCTCATCGAGATGCTGCACGCCAAGAGGGCGTGCGCGTGAGGAGGGCACACGTTTTTGTGTGTGTGTGTGTGTGTGTGTGTTAGTGTTAGTGTTTTTGACAAGAGGGAAGAGAGGAGGTGTGTGTGGGTGTCCACATGTTAGAGAGATAGAGTGTGAGAAAGGCAGAGGGAAGCAAGAGAGAGAGAGAGATCACCCTTCCTGCCCCCAAAGTGCCACTTACTTACTGAGGTCCCGGTCTCAGCCATTCCAGACTTCAGATCTAACTACAGTATGCCCGAAACCTGGACTGGATTAATTCAATTCACCACCAAGAGTTGATTCGGTGGTAGAGAGATACACTGAGTTGATTCACTCACCCTTCAGAGTTTGAAATGTGATTTACATTTGAAGATGATGATTCACTGTGCAGGACGTAGTCATTCTAAGAGTCATTCAAGGAAAACGATTGTCAGAGACCTGATTCATCTGAGACCTGATTCATCAGTTCATATTCAGGCAATGAGGCACTAGAATTGTTGAACAGAGATGCACTGTATTGATTTCAATACAGAAAACTGATTAATTCTGAATAATTCCATATCAAGTTCCAAAAACGATCTCATGCTAAAGACATGCTAATTAGTTACTTGTTAATTAACTTGTAATTAAAATTCATACTGGTTTACTCATTATGTAATATCACAGTTAATTAACTAATGACAATCACTAAACAACTAAAGACAGAATTTTCAGCTGGGTATAACCTACCTGAAGGGATCCTAAAAGAGGAATACCACATCTAAAGTTAGCTGTATGCTAATGTTGCGTAGAGGCTAATGCTACTAGCTAGGTTGACACGACCACAATGACAGCATTTTTTTAAAGAGAGAAGAAAAAACGCTCCCAATGTGTGTCTATGACGAGCAGTCTCTCTGAACCTTACTACTGTGCCCTGTCTGCTCACATAGCCTTACAAACTCAGACCCCTGTAATATAGACTAATATTTATATTCTAAGCTGACAATTCTCCGTTTCCAATGTTTTTTCTTCTGCTTTACTTCGGATGAGTCTGTATTTTAAACATTTCGTAAGTCAAGTTTTCTCGTGTGGTTGCTTTTGAATTCTGATCTTTGTGTTTCCTAAAAAAAAAAAATATGAAAAATGTAAAAGCCACAGGGAGATATTGTAATAGAAATATAGCTGTCACAGACTTGGTGTGTATCAGTGCACTAGTGAATAGGGTAGAGAGCTGAGAACAGGGAAAGAGAGAGAGAGATGGGAGGAGGACAGAGAGAAAGCAATTTCATTCTCAATAGAGGTGACTTGCACTGTAGTTTCCCATTTGCCAACAAGAACCCTGCTACCCCCGGTTATGAAGTCAGAGCAACAGAATGGTCAAAGAGCACATGTAGATGTGCATGGACACATGAGTACACATGTAAAGAGACAGGGAGTTGCTGTAAGGCTCGTAATGAAAGAGATATGCAGCGTAGTACACCTACGCCCTCGCCACTTCCTGGCTGCACACAAACAAACACACACACACACTGAGGACAATGACACACACTCATCCAGGTGACGAAAAGCTATGAAGAGAGAATCGTTCTGAATAGACAGCTACTGTACGAAATGTACAAATACGATGTTGACTACTGTAAATTGAAAGTGGAACTGAATACTGAATGTCGTTGGAGGCATTCTGAACATTTTTATCTCTTTCTCTCGCTCTCTCTCTTTCTCTCGCTCTCTCTTTCTTTCTCTCTCTTTCTCTCTGTAGATACATGCTCAATGTAAGTGATAAATTAACTGGAGAAATGTATATACTATACAGTATGTAATGAATGTATATGACATGAAATCTTACTCATTAATGAATGGTTAACGTTTTGGATGCAGCCCTGAAACTCATAACACACTTTCAATATCAATGGTATAAGTTATGGCATGTGTGTCACGCACGTGCGTGCGTGCGTGCGTGTGTGTGTGTTTACACACCTGTGCCGTTGAGTGGGTAAGATTTCTTAGAATACAGTACCTTAATGACGTGGCAAGGACCTCTACTAAAATGGACTTAATCTTTGCCTGATAGAAAATAACCATTTACAGTTTATCCATACCAGAAGACAGTCACCACAACTATTTCTACATATTTAATGTGTATTTTCCCAGTAAAAGTTGCCTCTGCAATGCTTTTACTGTTTTGGGAATTGAAATTCAGTCTTTCACTGACTTGCTCTCCCACTCCCCAATAAATGCTTTCTGTTTGGGCCTTGCCCCTGGACGCTGGCCCCTTACCCCTGGCCCCTGGCCCAACACTCTATATTCCCTTGCTGAACTTTCCTCTATTATGTTAAAGTTGCTACATCCATTTTCAGACATAAACATTCATGATATGTACCCATTGATTCTTGAAGGATGTAACTTATAAATGCCTCTTGAGCTTAGTTCCACTGTCATACCCCATCAAAACCCCACAAAATAAGTTTGCTTTACGCCAACAAATGTAAACAAACACTGCGTAGCCTCAAAACGTGGTTAACACTTTATTTTCATATCATGGATGGCCAGTCCTTGCATCCATAACTATGTCTATGAATTTGAGAGTGGTAACAATTTCTCCAGCCCCTCCCTCAGCTTTTTGCCAAAACAGTGGCATGGAGTGCTTTGTTATTGTTTCAACTGCTGATTGCCCCTTTAAGTGGAGCAGACATTTACTGCCTTGCACTGTGTGATCTGGACATATGTAATCATGTGACCTCATTTGTCTGATACTTGTTTATATATCTTGATTCAATCACATGATGTGTTTATTTTGGTTAATCCTTCTGACTGTGCTTAATTGTAATTGTTTCAAATCAATAAAAGCTAATTATTTAAAACTGGATGCAAGACTGTCAACTGATTTGGATTAAGTGGATTCTGTATTGGTTTCTTTAGCCTCATTTATACCTGAGGTGCGTTTAGTTCGCTTGAACATTTGCTACGTTGTGGAACGGTTTGTACTTGTTCCCCAAAACCTACTTGTACGTTTCTGAAAATACTGTGAGGTATGTTTGCTGTCATTTGGTGGGTGTGGCGAGGTGTGGCTTGAAGCAGTGAGTGACGTATTTAAAGGACATTGGCTATGCTGACAGCGTTCCCCAGCCCACAATCTAATCCCTCCCAGTTTTTCAACTGGTCGATCAGTACAGCACCGTTTCCATTCAATTGGACTTTCCTGAACGTTAAAACATACTAAATGCAGCTTTGGTTCTAACTTGCGTCCTTTGTCCTGATCTTGTCCACATTAATTTGTGCCCAGATTAAAAGACACATTGTGATCTGATTGTGATCTGATTTTTCCTGACCACTTCTGGAGGTAGTCTGGGACCCATTGTGTTTAGATATCTTGTGTAGACGAATCTGGACAATGTGAAACCATTTAAATCATCATTATACCACCCTCTAAAATCATTGACAGGTGGCACCATTGACTTGTGTCAAAAAATGTGTGTACATGGAGGGACCAGGAAATCTGGTCACAATGTAGACACAGTGAAAGGCACATTTAAAAAAAATCTGTGGTGAGTTGCCCAAAGCCATCGTAGATAAGGTCATGTAATATATTTGAGTACCCATGCAGAATCACAACACTCGTAGAAGAGTTTGTAAAATTGTCTAATTTTTGAATTGGTTCTCTTGTTCATAGCAAACATTCCCCTCAAAAAAAGTACTGGTACAACAGAAATCTGGCTTTATATGTACTGCATAGGGGTTGTCTGAAAAGTACTCTGGATTGAAAAGTTGGAAGCTTGATGCCTAATTTCACGGCTATCTGCTACTTTGTCCTCTTTTTGTTTTTCTCAAAGGTGTTGTAACATTGTCTTGGAAAGAAAAGGAGAGCCTCACACTCTTGGAGCTCAGATGCAATAATTTAATAGCCAATGTTTCGACAGACAAGCTGTCTTAATGAGGGTATAATGACTAACACTGCAGGTCACTAGTTTATATCATTTGAAAGGACACACACAGGTGTCTGTACTTATGTCCGGCTGTGGCTTGATTTCATTGGTGGATTTACAGATATAAATAGAACATATAAAAAAGCATGAATGGATTACATAAGATCATAGATACAATTTGGCTACATAGGCTTACAAACATTATTTACAATGGATAGCAAAAACACAATAGTCACAAGAATGGCTTCAGATCAAAGTCTACATTGAGACCGAAGGAATCAAGGGTCTTAAAATTAAAGATCCAGGTGGCTACTCGTTCTAACAATAAATTGTCAGGTGTCTGACAGGAAATAAATCTTCCCCAAAACACTGTGGACCTCTGGGAACATTGGCTTCCGAAACAGCAGGTGAGCCCAGACTCATGTCTAGTAGTGTGTTGTGCCGTACATATGTGTTGTGTGCGCATATGTGTGTGTGAAAATAAGGTAAAATACAACATATTGCATACCTCCCTCCACACAAACACACGACACAAGTGCATTGACAATAATCGGCACAGATGGGGCCCTTTTTGAAAGACACAAAATTAAAAGGTAGAAGAACCTGTGTGAGAAGAAAAAAAAGAGAAACATATTTCTCTTTGAGCCAACCTTCAAATATTGTACCTGAAAGAGTGAGCGAGAGAGAGGGAAAGAGAGAGAGTGAGTCAGTAGGCAATTAAGAAGAGAGTGTCCTTTATCACTCTGTAATTGTGTCTGTGTGAACTGGAGGGAGAGAGAGAACGAGGGAGAGAACGAGGGAGGGGGAGGGAGGGAGGAGAGGAAGAGGAGTAGGGGGGGGCCGCTGTGCTGGGAGCAGGTGTTTAAGTGGCTGATGTTCCGGGGCTCTGAAAACAGCATTACCTCCGTCAGAGAGAATGGGGCCTTTTCACTGCGGCCCCCTCCCGGTCCACACAACAACATGGCCAAACAACATGGCCGCCTGAAAGAACCCACTTCAAAGTCATTAATTGGCAGTTTGACATGAAAGGGGAGGTGTGTGCCGCCATGTAACGATGTGTGTCGAAAAAAGCTCTGAAAAACTTTTGCTTTTCTAAACTTCTGCACTTTTCTAAAGGCTGTGAGCAGTGAATGGACATCCTTGTGGATTTCATTACCGCTTAGTATTGGCTTTTTATTGTTGACTTTTTCAATTTGTGGAAGGTTTTTGTTGGAGTTTTTAAAACTATTTTGGAATCTTTTTCAATGTCTGTTGTCATTATATATAGCTTTAAGATTCAGAATTGCTTGCTAACAGTTGGACAATATGAAGGTCATTAAAAACTCATTAGATATACACTACCGTTTCAAAGTTTGGGGTCACTTAGAAATGTCCTTGTTTTTGAAAGAAAAGCTAATTTTTAGTCCATTAAAATAACATCAAATTGATCAGAAATACAGTGTAGACATTGTTAATGTTGTAAATGACTATTGTAGCTGGAAACGGCCAAATTTTAATGGAATATCTACATAGCGAACAGAGGTCATTATCAGCAATCATCACTCCTGTGTTCCAATGGCATGTTGTGTTAGCTAATCCAAGTTTATAATTTTAAAAGGCTAATTGATCATTAGAAAACCCTTTTGCAATTATGTTAGCACAGCTGAAAACTGTTGTTCTGATTAAAGAAGCAATAAAACTGGCCTTCTTTAGACTAATTGAGTGTCTGGAGCATCAGCATTTGTGGGTTCGATTACAGGCTCAAAATGGTCAGGAACAAAGACCTTTCTTCTGAAACTCGCCAGTCTATTCTTGTTCTGAGAAAAGAAGGATATTCCATGCGAGAAATTGCCGAGAAACTGAAGATCTCGTACAACGCTGTGTACTACTCCCTTCACAGAAAAGCGCAAACTGTCTCTAACCAGAATAGAAAGAGGTGTGGGAGGCCATTTTCCTGCCTCATGATGCCATCTATTTTGTGAAGTGCACCAGTCCCTCCTGCAGCAAAGCACCCCCACAACATGATGCTGCCACCCCCGTGCTTCACGGTTGGGATGGTGTTCTTCGGCTTGCAAGACTCCCCCTTTTTCCTCCAAACATAACGATGGTCATTATGGCCAAACAGTTCTATTTTTGTTTCATCAGACCTGAGGACATTTCTCCAAAAAGTATGATCTTTGTCCCCATGTGCAGTTGCAAACGTAGTCTGGCTTTTTTATGGTGGTTTGGAGCAGTGGCTTCTTCCTTGCTGAGCAGCCTTTCAGGTTATGTCGATATAGGACTCGTTTTACTGTGGATATAGATACTTTTGTACCTGCTTCCTCCAGCATCTTCACACGGTCCTTTGCTGTTGTTCTGGGATTGATTTGCACTTTTCGCACCAAAGTACGTTCATCTCTAGGAGACAGAACGCGTCTCCTTCCTGAGCGGTATGACGGCCGCGTGGTCCCATGGTGTTTATACTTGCATACTATTGTTTGTACAGATGAATGTGGTACCATCAGGCATTTGGAAATTTCTCCCAACGATAAATCAGACTTGTGGAGGTCTACAATTTTTTTTCTGAGATCTTGGCTGATTTCTTTTGATTTTCCCAATAAAATTTGATTTGATTTGATGTCAAGCAAAGAGGCACTGAGTTTGAAGGTAGGCCTTGAAATACACCTCCAATTGACTAAAATTATATCAATTAGCCTATCAGAAGCTTCTAAAGCCATGACATCATTTTCTGGAATTTTCCAAGCTGTTTAAAGGCACAGTCAACTTAGTGTATGTAAACTTCTGACCCACTGGAATTGTGATACAGTCAATTATAAGTGAAATAATCTGTCTGTAAACAATTGTTGGAAAAATGACTTGTGTCATGCACAAAATAGATGTCCTAACCGACTTGCCAAAACTATAGTTTGTTAACAAGAAATATGTGGAGTTGTTTAAAAATGAGTTTTAATGACTCCAACCTAAGCATGTGAAAACTTACGGCTTGGAAAACTTATATATATATATTCTTCTTTTTTTTTTAAAGTGGGGAGCCACCCCCTAACGCTCTAATGGGCAGGCCGTCACTGCTTTAAAACTGAAAATAACCATTGGGTAGAGCAGTGAATGCCTTCTCAAGTACATATTGAAATGCAGACCTCTCCAAGGCTTCATACCAATGGTCTATACCTTTAGCCAACATCTTAGAAATATTGAATTACTTCCAGACCATCTCCATACAATTAAAGACTTTCTGAATACAATATCACAGGCATTAATGGGATAGTTCAGCCAAATTACAACATGTAATATTTGTCTACTTACACTGTAAGAAATCTATGAAAAAGGACAGTTACACTGCAATCCACATGTCCCCCCTCTCCTTAGTGTAACGTTCCGCCCTTGCGTCTGTGCCCAGTGGCTGGATTGCTTCAACATGGCTGGTGATTGACATGGATCCTTACTTGACCAATAATGAGTTAGGATCCCTGTCCACAAACTGAGAAGAAGTTTGTTTGTTTTATTTATTTATAGGGGACAATGCACATTAATCAACATCAATATTACAATAATGCTACATCCATGTAAATGTGCCGGGGTTAGCCAAAAACCCTGACACATGAGTTTCTTCTCTCCCTCTGGACACACAGTGTATTCATAATCTTTGGGCTCTGCCTCTTTCTAGAATATGCAAGGTGATGAGTTTCCAGTTGTCAAAGGCTTTACTGGAACCATCTAGACAGGGTGGGAAGATTACTTTTTTATACACCACCTGATTCCTGATTACAATTTGTCACCCCCATAGTCACAAAATGGCATGCCCCTTCACCCCACCCTCCCAAATTGGGGGTCTCCCCTTAATTTCCCCTTTAAAACTGTAAAAGGTGAGAGGTCTACATTAGTATTGGGGCCGGGAGAGGTGAGGGTGAGATCTCTTTGGTTTTGATGAATCTTTGTTTAGCCCTCATTTCTGAAACCAGCAGGGTCGTCGGTCATTAGGAAACAGACTTTATTCCCAAACAGGTGGAAACTTTGTTTTAGTGCATATGCTTAGTAAATCTATCCCTAAACACTGAATAGATCAAATTGGACAAGCACGCTAGTCAAGAGATAAGGACATTTTGGATAAGACCACTTGGAAACTGTTCAATTGAGTAATTCAATGCTGTATGTGGGTACAGTAATGGAAGGAGAGAAAAGAGAGAGGATCAGGGAGAATGAGAAGAGGGTTATGAGAAAAGATCGCCTTGACACACTTCCTGGATTAAGCCCGAACATGATAACCCTTTTCCATCCTAGGCCGCGATCCCTCCGACGACACTTAAATCCTCCTCTTCACCCACTCCCCGTTCATTACGTAAATCAGTGTAATTCTTTAGACATGTTTTGATTCAGGGGGATGTAGTTTATCCCGCGCCCCTCGCCTTTCTTTTTAAACGACCTCGCCCTCCAGCTGGCACCAGGTTGGCATGGGTCCCATCCCCAGGCACAACATGGCGCAGGTAACTACAACGGCGCTGATGTTGGCTTGAGTCTCCAATTAGTCCACATCACAAACCCTACCACCTTACAATGCATTGCTGTGGCAAGGCTTTAATCGTTGTAACTTACTGCTAAACTGAAACAGGGGTTGAATTAAATGAAAAAGTAGAAATGTGTCTGGGGCTCTTTTGAAACACTCTGACGCTATCTAAATGTCAACTTTTCAAAGATTGGTCGTCTAGAATAAAAAAGGCTCTGACATTCAGAGTTTGTTCAAATACAGTAATGTTTACTGTCAATAGTTTTTTTTGTAGGAAGTGGGGGGGAAACAAAACATGAAGGTATACCAATCCCAAGAATTCGGACAAGGGTTTTGACTGAAAACGGCTAATTTGAACAAGTGTGTGATCCAGGTATTCTACTTGAAGCTACTTGAAATGTGTGCTCAAGATGACTGTAGCTGTAGGATCAATGTTCTGTCCTACCAATACACTCAAAACTCACAATGGAGGGGCCTCCCGAGTGGCGCAGTGGTCTAAGGCGTCACTACAGACCCTGGTTCAATCCCAGGCTGTGTTGCGATCGGGAGACCCATGAGGTGGCGCACAATTGGCCCAGGTTAGGGGAGCCTTTGGCCGGCCGGGATGTCCCATCGCGCTCTACTTGTGGCGGGTCGGGCGCATGCACGCTGACTTCAGTCGCCAGTTGTACGGTGTTTCCTCTGACACATTGGTGAGGCTGGCTTCCGGGTTAAGCGAGCAGTGTGTCAAGAAGCAGTGTGGCTTGGCAGGGTCATGTTTCGGAGGACGCATGGGTCTCGACTTTCGCCTCTCCTGAGTCCGTACAGGAGTTGCAGCGATGGGAAAAGACTGTAACTACCAATTGGATATCACAAAGAAAAATGGGTACCCATGGTCCTTTGGCGTGGGCGTCGATAAGGACACTGTGGCCGTGCAGAGACAGGCTGACTCACTGTTGTCGTTGGGGAACTGTACCCTCTCATGGTACGGTTCTAATGTCCCTGGCAGTCCCCACACATGATATTTCGAGACCTGAAAGAGATGATGCAGGATAACCCTAAGAGGCTACGAAACCCAGAACCAATTACCATGACGATAGAAAACACGCAGTCTCTGCTTGAGGTTCTCTAACAGTAGGTGAAGAGGGACAGTATGTTTATTACTGATAGATTTGAGCCACGCTTGGTGGAGTTGGGCGAGTTGATAATTGATGTTGTTTGATGCATTGAATAGGTGTTTCCCTCCATATTTTCTCTTTTAGTTAATGTGGCCTTATGATCCTATCTGTTTTATCTGTGGAACTCCTCTATGAGTGTCTCTCTCCAACACCCACTGTACTCATCACAAAGGGTATCCCAATCAAGCCTTTTTGAAAGACACCAACAACCGTTGATACGTAAATAAAAGCATCAGGTGCAGTGAAATGTGTTGTTTTACAGGGTGGGCCATAGTAGTATGGCACTCCTGGAGCAAATTAAGGTTAGGTGCCTTGTCAAGGACACATCGACAGATTTCTCACTTTGGATATTCGAAGCAGTGACCTTTCTTTTTCTTTCTTTTTTTTCTTTTTTAAAATAAATGTTATCCCCTTTTCTCCCCAATTTTTGTGGTATCCAATCGCTAGTAATTACTATCTTGTCTCATCGCTACAACTCCCGTACAGGCTCGGGAGAGACGAAGGTCGAAAGCCATGCGTCCTCCGAAGCACAACCCAACCAAGCCGCACTGCTTCTTAACACAGCGCGCCTCCAACCCGGAAGCCAGCCGCACCAATGTGTCGGAGGAAACACCGTGCACCCGCCGCCCTCGGTTAGCGCGCACTGCGCCCGGCCCGCCACAGGAGTCGCTGGAGCGCGATGAGACAAGGATATCCCTACCGGCCAAACCCTCCCTAACCCGGACGACGCTAAGCCAATTGTGCGTCGCCCCACGGACCTCCCGGTCGCGGCCGGCTGCGACAGAGCCTGGGCGTGAACCCAGAGACTCTGGTGGCGCAGCTAGCACTGCGATGCAGTGCTCTAGACCACTGCGCCACCCGGGAGGCAGCAGTGACCTTTCTGTTGGAGGGATGAAAGCTCTAACTGCTAGGCTACCTGCCTCCCTGCTTTTGTATGTGGACAGACTGGCTTGTCTGGACCACTTCCAAGCTCTGTCTCCATTTACCACAAAGACCCCAGAACCACTGACCCCATCCCTGAGGTGATTCGACAGTACCATCCTCAAGTCCTCCCCGAGATCCCTTCATCCAAGACACTTTTCAACCCCCCCCCCTTTTTTTGATTCCTCCTCTGAATCTGCAGTAAATCTGAATTAACAAGCACCCTGTCTGGGGTCATCTCTGGGCCAGGTCATGTTGGCTAATTAAACGACGAGAAAGGAGAAAGGAGAGAGGAGAGAGGATGGGTGGGTGCATAGACGGGGGGGGGGAGTGCACAGGAAGTCTGTGTATAGCACCTGATTTATGCATAATCGCGGGGATAGGAGGCCAGGGGGCCACCGGTAGACAGAGAGCAGCCCAGCTGTGACCTGTCCTCCCAGATCCAATTGGGGAGGGTTGGTAGAGGAGGGAGGGAGGGAGGGAGGGAGGGAGGGAGGGAGGGAGGGAGGGAGGGAGGGAGGGAGGGAGGGAGGGAGGGAGGGAGGAGGGGGGGTAGACAAGACTCCCCCGTATTCCCATTCTGTACACAACAGTCCTCTCTTTTCTATTTGTAGAATGGATAGAGAATGTTCTACAATCAACAAGTTTTCTTGGTACAATGGTACAAAAAAATATATATATTGTGTGTTGGCATTATGTCATTACTGGAGACACATTTCACGAATGCTATTCAGGAAAAACGATTGCTTATTTTGTTATTTTGGGCCCAGGCAAGTGCAGGCCATACAGACGAAAAAGACGAACAGACACATAGAGTCACCTACAAAATTATTTGCACCCTTGATAAAGATAAATAATAAAAAATACTGAGCTTTATTATATGATATTTTTATTTATTTATTATTATATCATTTTATACCAGTACAGTTGCTCAGAGAAATATATTTTGTTTAACAAGTAATCTTTTTAGGGGTGCCAATAAGTAATTATTGAAGATTAAAGATTCTTAGAAATAAAATCAAACAAAATGTTATCTGTATTAACATTTGACTTATATAAGTTCATCTAATTTTATGAAACTGTATTGTGGCCTTCCATGGTTTCCTGTGCCACTGGGGTATAACAATTAGGTGACACAAACGTAAAATCCATTTGTCATCCATCCCCATGGGGAAAGGCAAAGCACTCACAAATGAAAAGAGCCATATGGTTATTGACCTTCAGAAATCAAGCAATAGGTAAAAACAATAGCTAAAAACCTCAATAAAGTCAAAGGGACACAGTTGGAGAATTCAAAAACTTCGTTGCATCTTGGGTTCACCAAGTCTCATAATTTATAATTAGATGCCACCTCTATGCTAATAGGACCTTTGGCGGGGTTGCCAGAAAATATACTTTATTGAAAGCAACCAACTCATGTAAACGCATGGAGCTTGCTAAATGGCATCGGCACTTGGATTGGAACCAGGTGCTATGGGGATATGAGACTAAAATAGAGGTCTTTGGCCATGCACATCAGCAATTGTTTTGACATCAAAAGATGGAGGCATTGCAGAAAATAACCTCATACATACTGTAAAATATGATGGTGGACATTTGATGTTATTCGGCTGTTTTACTTCCCCTGGTCCTAGGGCCCCGTTAAAGTCAACGGCATCATGAATTTTACCCAGTACCAGGACATTTTAGCCAAAAACCTGGTTGCCTTTGCCAGGAGGCTGAAACTTTGCCACAAGTTGATCTTCCAGCAAGACCACCCCAAGCACTCATGAAAATCCACAAAGAAATGGGACCCATCCATAAGCGCAGACAAAAGGATATCAAGGATCTGGAAAGATTCTGTAAGAAAAAATTATCTAAGATCCATCCCAACGTGTTCTCCAGTCTCATTAAACATTATAGATCCATCCCAACGTGTTCTCCAGTCTCATTAAACATTATAGATCCATCCCAACGTGTTCTCCAGTCTCATAACACATTATATATCCATCCCAACGTGTTCTCCAGTCTCATAACACATTATAGATCCATCCCAACGTGTTCTCCAGTCTCATAACACATTATAGATCCATCCCAACGTGTTCTCCAGTCTCACAAAACATTATAGATCCATCCCAACGTGTTCTCCAGTCTCATAAAACATTATAGATCCATCCCAATGTGTTCTCCAGTCTCATAAAACATTATAGATCCATCCCAACGTGTTCTCCAGTCTCATAAAACATTATAGATCCATCCCAACGTGTTCTCCAGTCTCATAAAACATTATAAATCCATCCCAACGTGTTCTCCAGTCTCATAACACATTATAGATCCACCCCAACGTGTTCTCCAGTCTCATTAAACATTATAGATCCATCCCAACGTGTTCTCCAGTCTCATAAAACATTATAGATCCATCCCAACGTGTTTTCCAGTCTCACAAAACATTATAGATCCATCCCAACGTGTTCTCCAGTCTCATAACACATTATAGATCCATCCCAACGTGTTCTCCAGTCTCATAACACATTATAGATCCATCCCAATGTGTTCTCCAGTCTCACAAAACATTATAGATCCATCCCAACGTGTTCTCCAGTCTCATAACACATTATAGATCCATCCCAACGTGTTCTCCAGTCTCATAAAACATTATAGATCCATCCCAACGTGTTCTCCAGTCTCATAACACATTATAGATCCATCCCAACGTGTTCTCCAGTCTCATAAAACATTATAGATCCATCCCAACGTGTTCTCCAGTCTCATAACACATTATAGATCCATTCCAACGTGTTCTCCAGTCTCATAAAACATTATAGATCCATCCCAACATGTTCTCCAGTCTCATAAAACATTATAGATCCATCCCAACGTGTTCTCCAGTCTCATAAAACATTATAGATCCATCCCAACGTGTTCTCCAGTCTCATAACACATTATAGATCCATCCCAACGTGTTCTCCAGTCTCATAACACATTATAGATCCATCCCAACGTGTTCTCCAGTCTCATAACACATTATAGATCCATCCCAACGTGTTCTCCAGTATCATAACACATTATAGATCCATCCCAACGTGTTCTCCAGTCTCATAAAACATTATAGATCCTTCCCAACGTGTTCTCCAGTCTCATAACACATTATAGATCCATCCCAACGTGTTCTCCAGTCTCATAACACATTATAGATCCACCCCAACGTGTTCTCCAGTCTCATAAAACATTATAGATCCATCCCAACGTGTTCTCCAGTCTCATAAAACATTATAGATCCATCCCAACGTGTTCTCCAGTCTCATAACACATTATAGATCCATCCCAACGTGTTCTCCAGTCTCATAACACATTATAGATCCATCCCAATGTGTTCTCCAGTCTCACAAAACATTATAGATCCATCCCAACGTGTTCTCCAGTCTCATAACACATTATAGATCCATCCCAACGTGTTCTCCAGTCTCATAAAACATTATAGATCCATCCCAACGTGTTCTCCAGTCTCATAACACATTATAGATCCATTCCAACGTGTTCTCCAGTCTCATAAAACATTATAGATCCATCCCAACATGTTCTCCAGTCTCATAAAACATTATAGATCCATCCCAACGTGTTCTCCAGTCTCATAAAACATTATAGATCCATCCCAACGTGTTCTCCAGTCTCATAACACATTATAGATCCATCCCAACGTGTTCTCCAGTCTCATAACACATTATAGATCCATCCCAACGTGTTCTCCAGTCTCATAACACATTATAGATCCATCCCAACGTGTTCTCCAGTATCATAACACATTATAGATCCATCCCAACGTGTTCTCCAGTCTCATAAAACAGTATAGATCCTTCCCAACGTGTTCTCCAGTCTCATAACACATTATAGATCCATCCCAACGTGTTCTCCAGTCTCATAACACATTATAGATCCATCCCAACGTGTTCTCCAGTCTCATAAAACATTATAGATCCATCCCAACGTGTTCTCCAGTCTCATAAAACATTATAGATCCATTCCAACGTGTTCTCCAGTCTCATAACACATTATAGATGTGTTACCAGATCTCCAGTGCTCACCCACAGCCCGGTTCAACCTGTGCCTGCACTCTGGAGGGTCCGGGCTAGAGTAGTCATCCAGCCTGGGGGAGTGGTGCCAAGGCTGGGCACCAGAGCTCCAGTGCTCCCCCACAGCCCGGTCCTTCCGGTGCCTCCTCCAAGCACCAGGCCTCATGTAGGTCTCCCCAGCCTGGTGGGTCCTGTGGCAGCCCCACGCACCAGGCTGTCTCTCCGTCTCCTCCCTATACAGTGGGGCAAAAAAGTATTTAGTCAGCCACCAATTGTGCAAGTTCTCCCACTTAAAAAGATGAGAGAGGCCTGTAATTTTCATCATAAAACATTATAGATCCATCCCAACGTGTTCTCCAGTCTCATAACACATTATAGATCCATCCCAACGTGTTCTTCAGTCTCATAACACATTATAGATCCATCCCAACGTGTTCTCCAGTCTCATAACACATTATAGATCCATCCCAATGTGTTCTCCAGTCTCATAACACATTATAGATCCATCCCAATGTGTTCTCCAGTCTCATAACACATTATAGATCCATCCCAATGTGTTCTTCAGTCTCATAACACATTATAGATCCATCCCAACGTGTTCTCCAGTCTCATAACACATTATAGATCCATCCCAACGTGTTCTTCAGTCTCATAACACATTATAGATCCATCCCAACGTGTTCTTCAGTCTCATAAAACATTATAGATCCATCCCAACGTGTTCTCCAGTCTCATAACACATTATAGATCCATCCCAATGTGTTCTCCAGTCTCATAAAACATTATAGATCCATCCCAATGTGTTCTCCAGTCTCATAAAACATTATAGATCCTTCCCAACGTATTCTTCAGTCTCATAACACATTATAGATCCATCCCAACGTGTTCTCCAGTCTCATAACACATTATAGATCCATCCCAACGTGTTCTCCAGTCTCATTAAACATTATAGATCCATCCCAACGTGTTCTCCAGTCTCATTAAACATTATAGATCCATCCCAACGTGTTCTCCAGTCTCATAAAACATTATAGATCCATCCCAATGTGTTCTCCAGTCTCATAAAACATTATAGATCCATCCCAACGTGTTCTCCAGTCTCATAACACATTATAGATCCATCCCAACGTGTTCTCCAGTCTCATAACACATTATAGATCCATCCCAACGTGTTCTCCAGTCTCATAAAACATTATAGATCCATCCCAACGTGTTCTCCAGTCTCATAACACATTATAGAT
The DNA here is from genome assembly GCF_016432855.1 of Salvelinus namaycush. Lineage (NCBI taxonomy): Eukaryota > Metazoa > Chordata > Actinopteri > Salmoniformes > Salmonidae > Salvelinus > Salvelinus namaycush. Next base: position 18,861,849 of record NC_052337.1, on the reverse strand, counting down.
CCATCCCAACGTGTTCTCCAGTCTCATAACACATTATAGATCCATCCCAACGTGTTCTCCAGTCTCATTAAACATTATAGATCCATCCCAACTCCAGTCTCATAACACATTATAGATCCATCCCAACGTGTTCTCCAGTCTCATAACACATTATAGATCCATCCCAACGTGTTCTCCAGTCTCATAACACATTATAGATCCATCCCAACGTGTTCTCCAGTCTCATAACACATTATAGATCCATCCCAACGTGTTCTCCAGTGTCATAACACATTATAGAAAACATCTCAGTGCCATTATCATTGTAAGGGGGGGTGCACAAAGTATTGAAAACGGGTGCCAATAATTTTGACAACTATCTTTTTGAGAATGTTTTGTCTTACTTGTTAAACAAAATCACTTTCTCTGAGCAACTGTATTAGTATAAAATAATATAATTTTCAAATTTTTGGAGCATACAATATGTCGCAGTATTTGTATTATTTATTTTATAGTATATTTTTTGCTCATCTTTATCAAAGGTACCAATACTTTTGGAGATGACTGTATACACTAAACACACACACGCACGCACGCACGCACGCACGCACGCACGCACGCACGCACGCACACACACACACACACACACACACACACACACACACACACACACACACACCCTGTCCATCTGTCCAGACTCTCACAGCAGCACCTTTGGAAAAGGGAGATGTTACCTTTCCTCCCTCAGTATGGAGAGAACAGAGCAACACATCCTGGTCTCAGAGCGTTATTCTGAACGGAAATTCGAGAAACATTATTTAGTATGATATGTTACATTTGTCGATGTCCATCACCCATTTCGTATGATATGTTACAAATTACAATACATGTTATGAATTTGCAAAAGTGTGATTTGCTACGAATTCTAGCTCTAGCTGGCTAACGTTAGGTAGGCTAGGGGTTAAGGTTAGGGTTAAGTTTAGGAGTTAGGTTAAAGGGTTAAGGTTAGGTTAGGTTTAGGGGAAGGGTTAGCTAAATGGTTAAAGCTAGGGTTAGGGGAAGGATTAGCTAACATGCGAAGTAGTTGCAAAGTAGCTAAAAAGTAGTAAGAAGTTGCTAATTAGCTGAAATGCTAAAGTTGTCCGTGATGACATTCAAACTCGCAAGCTTTGGGTTGCTAGATGTTCGCGTTATATGACCACCTATCCTCCCCGACCAACCACCCTACTTTCGTTTTTGCCTTAAGTAACCATCTGTCTTATGTAATCATACCAAACGTAATACTAATTTGAGTGTCCCAGGTGTACGTTTACTATGTTACGTCTAGTCTATGAGACCAGGCTGAGCAACAGGATGTGTCACTGGGATCACAGTAAACCTCAAAACACTGACTCTGCTGTGTGGTCCCTGTTAAGATGTGGTGTCATTTTTATATTCAATTGACATTCTATTGGTAACGATGGGGCAAACAATGGCAGTGACTTCACAATGCATTTATCACCCACATTCATTAACGTGGGTACGCACTCACATTGAAGTAAAAGAGAAGTTGAGAAGTAAAACATTTTAATATATAGACTCCCCTAGCCACACACAAACACACACACACATACACACACACACACACACACACACACACACACACACACACACACACACACACACACACACACACACACACACACACACACACACACACACACACACACACACACACACACACACACACACACACACACACACACACACACACACACACACACACACACACACACACACACACCTTTTCTCTCTTGTACACACAGACCCCTACCACCCGGTTGAAAGAACTCTTGGCCTTGCTGTCTTTCTTTCCTAACCTTGTGCATTTTGTCTGTAATTATCTATCAAGTATCTATATAAATACTATGCTGTGCCGTGCAGCCTTAAGGTGAAGTGCAAGGGGAATGGTTGTCTTTGTTAGTTTGTAAATTGTTGAACACTATATGCACCTGGAGTTGTTCCACATACAAGGCCACAAAGAGCAAATCAAATTTTTCATTAAAATGGTTGTGGGTGAAATAAGTTCTTAACTGTGTTTTTTTAATAACTATTTTCTGTCCTGTTACATCTGGCAAATTATTATTACGTTTGGTACTATTTTCACAAGTTTGTGGTACATTTTCTCAACTTTAAGTGCGAAACTCCAAACTGGTCACACATGTAACACAGCCAGTCTTTCATTCAAAACCTATCATTGTGTATTCATTTGGATTGTAAACGTCTCTCATAACACAACCATTGATTCAAAATATAAAACATAGAACATAGGTTGAATCACCAAAACATATTTTCAATTTAGTAGTCTTCATAACCAGGTAATCCAAAAGCAAATAATGCTATATACAGTATGTGTTTCAAATGGCCCTTAGAAGTGTTGAAAGTAATATGCTACAGTTCTGAAACAGTATATTACAGCAGATTACAGTAAATTACAGTAGATTACAGTTTTCACATTAGGTAATACGCTTACATTACCCAACAAAATGTCCATAATATCTATCCAATGTGTAATCAAAAGTGTGATCAATGATTTTATTTTTCAGATGTAATTGCAAAATAGGTGTCCTGTCTGCAATCAAATGTCAGAATTTAAATGAAACAAATTAAATGAATTAAAATAAAACATTACATTTAGCACACATTAATTTGCATCAAGCCTGTCTTGAGCATTTGGCCATAAATTCTCACCCACATTACAGTGAATGTCCTCATTGTTCATGTGCCACAGGAAACAGCTTTTGGCACGGCGAATCCAAGCTTGACATTGGTCTGTATTGATGTTGTCGCATGCCTCATCCATGGTCAGAAGGAGGGTGGCACGCTCATGGGGATGGCGATCGTACACCTTCTACCTCCGTGCTGAAAAGATTCCTCAATGGGGTTGAGGAAAGGAGAGTATGGGGGCAGGTATAGGTTCACGAATCAGGGATGGGCACGAAACCATGCCTGAACTACCTCTGCATGGTGGAACCTGACATTGTCCCACACAATGACATAGGTGACCCCTTCACCTTGACAAGCCTGCTCAATTTCATTGAGAACCACATTGAGGTGTGCAGAGTTGTAGGATCCTAGTAATGACCTACGTCCTACCACACCATCCTCAGAGATAGCTGAGCACATGTTTGTGCAGGCACTTGGACGGTTGCCCGTTGGCCGATGAGGTTCTGCCCACGGCGTCAAGTTTTGGCCAGGTTGAAGCCTGTTTCATTAACAAAGATATATTTGTGATGGTTCACAGCAGCATCAAGCACCATCACCCTCTAAACATATATTTGCGTTAGTTATATTTACAGTATAGTTCAATATGATATTGTGAAGTAGTATGTGCATCAAATTGTAACCATAATACAGTATATAGTGCTGTACCTGAACATACTCAGCCTGCAGTTGTTTCACCCAGTCGTTGTTTCTCTCAAAAGGCATCAGGTAAATGTGTTTCATAGATAGCTGGTGCCTCTTCAAAAGGCATGCGAATGTTGGTAGGCTGATGGATGCCACATTGGCAAAGGTGTCATCGTTCTCCTCAATGGCCTGCTTTATTTCGGACAGCCGTATGTCATTCCTGGCCCTCATCATTTCCACCACGGCCCACTCCTGCTAGTCGGTCAGCACACAGCCACGGCCACCACCATGGGGTCTTCTGTCAGTTTTGAGGGTAGAACAGAGTATACTGTCAACATAGCATACTGTAATAATACTGGAACATGTTTTGTGAATTGACGTGCGTTACAATAAATTATGTCATTTACTGTAAATGTAATGGTAAAGCATAGTGCATATCCTGCAGACTTACAGGTTTTCTTTGCGAAGTGTTCTCATGATCGAATTAACATGCATGCTCGCACACGCATGCATGCACACGCACACAGACACACACTCTCGCACATGTCCTCCCTCACACTTGTGTAATCAATTTCTATGTTTTTGATAGGAGAGATTCTTCTACAGCTTCTATCAGCACAGTTAGTTTCTGTTATTACCGTTTCTCTTATAACTGAAGGATGTATGTATACTGTATGTTTGTGCTGCTATGCTGGTTTTGCTGGTGTGTGTGTGTGTATGTATGTGTGTGTGCATGTATGTATGTGCGTGCATGCATGTGTGTGTGTCTGTGTGTGTCTGTGTGAGGGGATATGTGTGTGTGTTTTAGGGCTTCTGGAAAGGCCTTATCTGTCCAGCACCTGGGCTGTGAAGACAGGAAAGGGCAGGGGAGAGAGGCAGTCTGCGCTGTACCTAACAACACAGGCCAGACTGCCTGGTACTTCCCAAACCGGAACAAAACAACAACAAGAGCACATTATAACAATCAGCAATATGGATACTTTGTTAATGGTCATCTTTCCTGGAAGTGTGTGTGTGTGTGTGTGTGTGTGTGTGTGTGTGTGTGTGTGTGTGTGTGTGTGTGTGTGTGTGTGTGTGTGTGTGTGTGTGTGTGTGTGTGTGTGTGTGTGTGTGTGTGTGTGTGTGTGTGTACATGTGCATATGCAGGTGTTTGAGAGGGAGATAGAGTGATGGGTCTACCAACAAAGGCTTGAGGTACTTCACTGTATGCAGTAGATGAATGAAAATCTTTGTTTTCTATCACCATGACAACCCTCCATGTCCTCTGTGATCTGGGGCAGAGTTGACAATCAACATGAAAAGAGACACAAACATTTCCTCTATACTGTACATGGAGCATAGTCAATAAACAGTGTAGACATACTCATTTATTCAACACCAAACACACACTTATATACATACATCCAAACATGCACAAATACATTGCGTACACGCACAAGCACACAAACACGCACGCACCCACTCACGTGAATGTCGAGCTTCATCTGTGTCTTCTCTTGCTCCCTGATTGTGATTCATAGTGATATTGGGGGCTGAGATGTTTAATGTATTATCTTATAGTACAACACTGTACTGTATAGTATCTAACAGTACAACATTGTACTGTATTGTCACGCCCTGACCTTAGAGAGCCTTTTTTATTCTCTATTTGGTTAGGTCAGGGTGTGACTTGGGTGGGCAAATCTATGTTTCTATTTCTTTGTTGGCCTAGTATGGTTCCCAATCAGAGGCAGCTGTTTATCGTTGTCTCTGATTGGGGATCACACTTAGGCAGCCCTTTTTCCCACCTTAGATTGTGGGATCTTGTCTATGTCTAGTTGCCTGCGAGCACTACATAGCGTCACGTTTCGTTGCACTTTGTTATTTTGGTTTGTGAGTTTCATCGGAATAAAACATGTGGAACTCTATGCACGCTGCGCCTTGGTCTACTCATTTCAACGAGCGTGACATGTATAGTATCTTGTACTACAACACTGTACTGTATAGTATCTTGTACTACAACACTGTACTGTATAGTATCTAACAGTACAACATTGTATAGTATCTAACAGTACAAAATTGCATAGTATCTAACAGTATAGTATCTAACAGTACAACATTGTACAGTTTAGTATCTAACAGTACAACATTGTGCTGTATAGTATCTAACAGTTTAGTATCTAACAGTACAACATTGTATAGTATCTAACAGTATAGTATCTAACAGTACAACATTGTATAGTATCTAACAGTATAGTATCTAACAGTACAACATTGTATAGTATCTAACAGTATAGTATCTAACAGTACAACATTGTACAGTTTAGTATCTAACAGTACAACATTGTGCTGTATAGTATCTAACAGTTTAGTATCTAACAGTACAACATTGTACTGTTTAGTATCTTATAGTACAACATTGTACTGTTTAGTATCTTATAGTACAACATTGTACAGTTTAGTATCTAACAGTACAACATTGTATAGTATCTAACAGTATAGTATCTAACAGTACAACATTGTACTGTATAGTATCTAACAGTACAACACTGTACTGTATAGTATCTAACAGTACAACACTGTACTGTATAGTATCTAACAGTACAACACTGTACTGTATAGTATCTAACAGTACAACACTGTGCAGTATAGTATATTTTTTATTTCACCTTTATTTAACCAGGTAGGCCAGTTGAGAACAAGTTCTCATTTACAACTGCGACCTGGCCAAGATAAAGCATAGCAATTCAACACATACAACAACACAGAGTTACACATGGAATAAACAAACGTACAGTCAATAACACAATAGGAAAAAATCTATATACAGTGTGTGCAAATGAGGTAAGATTAGGGAGGTAAGGCAATAAATAGGCCGTGGTGGCGAAGTAATTACAATTTAGAAATTAAACACTGGAGTGATAGATGTGCAAAAGATGAATGTGCAACTAACATACTGGGGTGCAAAATAAATAAATAACAATATGGGGATGAGGTAGTTGGATGGGCTATTTACAGATGGGCTATGTACAGGTGCAGTGATCTGTGAGCTGCTCTGATAGCTGATGCTTAAAGTTAGTGAGGGAGATATGCGTCTCCAGCTTCAGTGATTTTTGCAAATCGCTCCAGTCATTGGCAGCAGAGAACTGGAAGGAAAGAGGGCCAAATGAGGAATTGGCTTTGAGGGTGACCAGTGAAATATACCTGCTGGAGCGTGTGCTACGGGTGGGTGCTGCTATGGTGACCAGTGAGCTGAGATAAGGCAGGGCTTTACCTAGCAAAGACTTATAGATGACCTGGAGCCAGTGGATTTGGTGACGAATATGAAGCGAGGGCCAGCCAACGAGAGCATACAGGTCGCAGTGGTGGGTAGTATATGGGGCTTTGGTGACAAAACGGATGGCACTGTGATAGATTGCATCCAATTTGCTGAGTAGAGTGTCGGAGGCTATTTTATAAATGACATCGCCGAAGTCAAGGACCGGTAGGATAGTCAGTTTTACGAGGGTATGTTTGGCAGCATGAGTGAAGGATGCTTTGTTGCAAAATAGGAAGCCGTTTCTAGATTTAATTTTGGATTGGAGATGCGTAATGTGAGTAAGGAGAGTTTACAGTCTAGCCAGACACCTAGGTATTTGTAATTGTCCACATATTCTAAGTAAGAACCGTCCAGAATAGTGATGGACGGGTGGGCAGGTGAGGGCAGTATCGCGAGATCTTGGCCAACAACCTCCTTCCCTCAGTAAGAGCATTGAAGATGGGTCGTGGCTGGGTCTTCCAGCATGACAACGACCCGAAACACACAGCCAGGGCAACTAAGGAGTGGCTCCGTAAGAAGCATCTCAAGGTCCTGGAGTGGCCTAGCCAGTCTCCAGACCTGAACCCAATAGAAAATCTTTGGAGGGAGCTGAAAGTCCGTATTGCACAGCGACAGCCCCAAAAGCTGAAGGATCTGGAGAAGGTCTGTATGGAGGAGTGGGCCAAAATCCCTGCTGCAGTGTGTGCAAACCTGGTCAAGAACTACAGGAAACGTATGATCTCTGTAATTGCAAACAAAGGTTTCTGTACCAAATATTAAGTTCTGCTTTTCTGATGTATCAAATACTTATGTCATGCAATAAAATGCAAATTAATTACTTAAAAATCATACAATGTGATTTTCTGGATTTTTGTTTTAGATTCCGTCTCTCACAGTTGAAGTGTACCTATGATAAAAAATTACAGACCTCTACATGCTTTGTAAGTAGGAAAACCTGCAAAATCGGCAGTGTATCAAATACTTGTTCTCCCCACTATATTTATATACATATAAATATAATTTATTAGTCTAAAAATGGATGTAGCAACTACAGATTGCCCCTTTAAGTCTATCAAATGTGTCCATTAGGCCTATGGATAAAAAAAATATCAGCATGAATTGAGCAATTCCATTGGCTGGGATCTGCACTGTGCAGCTGTTGCAATAGAGCATTTTTCACTGGCTGTCCACTGATTTCAAAGACAATGATTGATAGGCAGCTTAAACTTCTTGAATTCAATCATTATTGGGTTCAAATACACATTTACAGTGGCTTGCGAAACTATTCACCCCCTTGGCATTTTTCCTGTTGTGTTGCCTTACAACCTTGAATTAAAATGGATTTTTGGGGGGTTTGTATCATTTGATTTACACAACATGCCTACCACTGAAGATGCAAAATAGGTTTTTATTGTGAAACAAACAAGAAATAAGACAAAAAAACAGAAAACTTGAGTGTGCATAACTATTCACCCCCCCAAAGTCAATACTGGCACGTTCCTGACCGGTTTTCTGTTATTTTGTATGTGTTTGATGGTCAGGGCGTGAGTTTGGGTGGGTAGTCTATGTTATGTGTTTCTATGTTGGTTAAAGGGTGACCTGATATGGCTCTCAATTAGAGGCAGGTGGTTTTCATTTCCTCTGATTGAGAGCCATATTAAGGTAGGTGTTTTCACATTGATTGTTGTGGGTGGTTGTCTTCCATGTCTGTGTACGTGCACCACACGGGACTGTTTCGGTTTGTTCGTTCGTTTTATGTAGTCTGTTCCTGTTCATGCGTTCTTCGTGTTTATGTAAGTTCGTTAGTTCAGGTCTGTCTACGTGCGTTTGTTATTTTTGTTAGTTATTCAAGTATAGTTCGTTTTTGTCTTGTTCAATAAATATCATGTCATATCACGAAGCTGCATTTTGGTTCAATCCCTGCTCCTCCTCTTCGGATGAAGAGGAAGAGGAACGCCGTTACAAATACTTTGTAGAGCCACCTTTTGCAGCAATTACAGCTGCAAGTCTCTTGGGGTATGTCTCTATAAGCTTGGCACATCTAGCCACTGGGATTTTTGCCCATTCTTCAAGGCAAAACTGCTCCAGCTCCTTCAAGTTTGATGGGTTCCGCTGGTGTACAGCAATGTTTAAGTCATACCAGATATTCTCAATTGGATTGAGGTCTGGGCTTTGACTAGGCCATTCCAAGACATTTAAATATTTCCCCTTAAACCACTCGAGTGTTGCTTTAGCAGTATGCTTAGGGTCATTGTCCTGCTGGAAGGTGAACCTCCATCCCAGTCTCAAATCTCTGGAAGACTGAAACAGGTTTCCCTCAAGAATTTCCCCCCCTTTTAGCATCATCCATCATTCCTTAAATTCTGACCAGTTTCCCAGTCCCTGCCGATGAAAAACATCCCCACAGCATGATGCTGCCACCACCATGCTTCACTGTGGGGATGGTGTTCACGGGGTGATGAGAGGTGTTGGGGGTTTGCGCCAGACATAGCGTTTTCCTTGATGGCCAAAAAGCTCCATTTTAGTCTCATCTGACCAGAGTACCTTCTTCCATATTTTTGGGGAGTCTCCAGCATGCCTTTTGGCGAACACCAAACATGTTTTCTTATTTTTTTCTGGACACTCTTCCGTAAAGCCCAGCTCTGTGGAGTGTATGGCTTAAAGTGGTCCTATGGACAGATACTCAAATCTCCGCTGTGGTGCTTTGCAGCTCCTTCTGGTTTATCTTTGGTCTCTTTGTTGCCTCGCTGATTAATGCCCTCCTTGCCTGGTCCGTGAGTTTTGGTGGGCGGCCCTCTCTTGGCAGGTTTGTTATGGTGCCATATTCTTTCAATTTTTTAATAATGGATTTAATGGTGCTCCGTGGGATGTTGAAAGTTTCGGATATTTAAAAAATATATGGGTTTTTTTCTCCCCAATTTCGTGGTATCCAATTGGTAGTAGTTACTGTCTTGTCTCATCGCTGCAACTTCCGTACGGACTCGGGAGAGGTGAAGGTCGAGAGCCATGCGTCCTCCGAAACACAACCCAACCAAGCTGCACTGCTTCTTGACACAATGCACATCCAACCCGGTTAGCCAGCCGCACCAATGTTTCGGAGGAAACACCATACACCTAGCAACCTGGTCAGCGTGCACTGCGCCCGGCCCACCACAGGAGTCGCTAGTGCGCGATGAGACAAGGATATCCCTGCCGGCCAAACCCTCCCTAACCCGGACGACGCTGGGCCAATTGTGCGCCGCCCCATGGGCCTCCCGGTTGCGGCCGGCTGCGACAGAGCCTGGGCTCGAACCCAGGATATGTTTTTATAACCCATCCCTGATCTGTACTTCTCCACAACTTTGTCCCTGACCTGTTTGGAGAGCTCCTTGGTCTTCCTAGTGCTGCTTGCTTGGTGGTGCCCCTTGCTTAGTGGTGTTGCAGACTCTGGGGCCTTTTAGAACAGGTGTATATATACTAAGATCATGTGACAGATCATGTGACACACAGGTGGACTTTATTTTACGAATTATGTGACTTCTGAAGGTAATTGGGTTGCACCAGATCTTATTTAGGGGCTTCATAGCAAAGGGGGTGAATACATATGCACGCACCACTTTTCTGTTTTGAATTTCTTCTTATTTTTTTCATTTCACTTCACCAATTTGGACTATTTTGTGTATGTCCATTACATGAAATCCAAATAAAGATATATTTAAATTACAGGTTGTAATGCAACAAAATAGGAAAAATGGCAAGGAGGGTGAATACTTTTGCAAGGCACTGTAGATTTGTGAACAGTCATCCACAACAACCACAATCCGTAAGGCGCAAATAGCTAAATGAGAGAGCAACAGTGTGTTTCACATCAATGCGCTATGTAGATAACAATAATAAGTGATATCCGTATCGCCGTAGACTACACCACTGTTGTCATCCTTACCTCAAAGCGTTTATTCAAGTTGGATGTTCTTTGGATACTGACAGCAGTCGCACCATTGAAAGACATAGCTTGGACTGTAGCCTACAAAAGCCTATTCCTGCTCTTTTCCCGCAATCCATCAAACCCATTTGGTGTGTCATCGTAGTGGTCTCTGACTTGTGGTCAGACTCGCTCAGGTGGAACAAACTTAAATGTGCACCTTTTTTCAATGCTGATTTGAATGTTGTTGAGGAAAGTGTCAAATAGTCAAAGATGATTTTTTCCAAACCTCCTTTCTAAATTTAAAAGTCATCCTCGAAGTAATCATCTAGTTTTTCAAAAGTATCTGTAATCTGATTACAATATTTTTGCTGGTAACGTAACGGATTACAGTTACCGTTTTTTGTAATCCCTTACATGTAATCCGTTACTCCTCAACCCTGCTTATAGTACAACATTGTACTCTATAGTATTTTATAGTACAACATTGTACTGTATAGTATCTTATTTATTTATTTGATTTAACCTTTATTTAACCAGGTAAGACCCATTGAGGTTAAAAACCTCTTTTGCGAGGGCAACCTGGCAAGAAGGCAAAACAGGGAAATAGCAGCGTGTACGTAAAATATTACAGAAAAATACTAAATACACACAAAAGACAAAGTGTCACAAGTTACAGATACAATTGAAGATTAGAAACAACTGCAGTTGTCACAAACAGTGTTGTGATCAGAGTCTTAAAAACAGGCAAGGACACTAACTACCCTAACTTTATTATCTTTTGAAGCATGTTCCAGGATGAAGGGGCATTATGGGAAAAATATTGTTTCCCCATCTCAGTTCTAGCCTTAGGAACAGACAAGGACAGCAGCGACTGTGAACGAAGACTATATTGAGTGACTGATCTGGTCAGTAAAGAACAGAGAAACAAAGGGAGTTGTCCTATAAATGCTTCGTACACAAAAATGTACCAGCGCTTTAGCCTCCTGGTGGAGAGAGAGGTCCATTGCACAATAGTATACAGATCACAGTGATGGGTGAGTGGTCTAGCGTTTGTAATAAATAATAAAGCACCATGATACACTGTGTCCAGAGTTTTTAAGGTCCTTGCCGAGGTCTGCATATAGACAATATCACCATAATCCAGCACTGATAAAAAAAAGTGCTTTGAACAAGATCCTTTCTGACTAACATTGAAAAGCAAGAATTGTTCCTAAAATATAATCCTAATTTCAACTTCAGTTTCTTGGTCAAGTTTGTATTTTACAGTAGTACAACATTGTGCTGTATAGTATCTTATAGTACAAAATTGTACTGTATTGTACTGTATAGTATCTTAAAGTACAACATTGTACTGTTTAGTATCTTATAGTACAACATTGCACTGTATAGTCTCTTATAGTACAACATTGTACTGTATAGCATTGCTTGCTCTTTGGGGCTTTAGGCTGGGTATCTGTAAAGCCCTTTGTGACAACTGCTGATTTAAAAAGGGCTTTATAAAATACAACTGATTGATTGATATTCAAAATATGTATCTTTCTCTCACACAGAGTTCCCATACCCATATTATTTTAAATCAAAGGGTCCTTGATTATGATACATTAAAAAATCAGGGTAGGGCAAGCCATGTATCTTCACACATTAAAATATTATGCTACCTACTTTGTACTGCTATCGCATATTGCCCCCTCCTGGATTTACAAGATAATTAGCACTATTATAATGTTTATAATATGTTATGTGTCTTTATGTAGGACATTTCAACAGAAACTGTATGTTATTTAGTCGGAATAATCATGAGCTAATGCATTATACCTGCAGGCTAAAGTTTGATCATAATTCCAATCCTAGCCAAAACACTTGTAGTCTCCAAATCTCGCTATTACAGTACTGAGTGGGCAAAATGAGCTGTCCTAATGATGAGGAAAGAGCACTTCCTGACTTCAAGAAAGTGTTTCAGACTAGGATCAATAGATGAAAGGTTTGGGCAGTGTGAACCATTGTTTGCTTCAAAACGTTACATGCTTTGAAACCCCAGTGGCCTTGAGCGCATCCATTCAGGGCTCCATACATTGTCTGTGGTAATGGCAGATTTAATACAGATCTATTCTCGGCACATTGTGATAGAGGCCTCTGTACCAGGGATGAGAGGTGTTTATGTCACAGCTTCTTATAATAAATGTGTTCATAAAAGTGCTTCATCCTCAAAGCTGTTATATATTTCTGTTTCTCACCTCCTCATCAACATTCTATCTCTTTGCTCTTTAATGTTCTCTATCCATATTTGCGGTCAGGTATAAAGGCCACAGCAAAGGAGCAAAGGACAGCAAAGGAGCTCTGTGGAGGGTCATTGTGAAGTGGCTGAGTTCAAATTGTTTTTTTGATGAATATATAGCGCAGTCATAGATCTTGCCCTTATGTCTTAAAGCATTCTGAGTCCTAGTGTTTGAATAGCTGTGTGTGTGTTTGTATGTATGCGTGCGTGGGTGCATGCATGCACACCTCAATGTGTGTGTCTCAATGTGAGTGTGTTTAACTTTTGTGGATCTAGTCTTTAAAATGGTCTTGGTTTATAACCAAGGCTCTGTGTTCTCTCGACACATGATTGGTGCATTTTATGCCATAGCTCGGAACTCTTGTAACTGGTCCTGTTAATAACCAATAAAGACAGCAGTGATTGGTTCAAAGAGCAGACCCAATTGTGTGCTTTCGTGACACACAACATTGACCCTAGATTTGATGAGAAAAAGGGGCAGCATAGACCCTCTGGTGGGAGACAGGCTGTGTGAGTGGTGGTCACTCAAGCAATCCACTACTGGCTGCGACAATTTATACGTGGTGATGAATACTAATTTTTCAAACTCCCAGAAGTAAAACTGACTAAAAGTTAACTACAGTTTAGGTATTGGCTAGCCTAGCTATAGCGCCAATAGTAGCCCGTCAGTATTAGCCGGCTAGCGGAAAACAATGCATACCGTAGTTTGTTGACTAAGTTAACTAGGCTGTTGTTTTCTGTTGGAACGGGGCTATGTTAAATTCCTTGGACCTACTGACCTCCAGTGGTAAAATGTAGACGCACACTGCTCCTTATTTATGGGTAAGGAAGCTCATTTAGGGCTATGTAATGCTGAATGGGCAGACTACTTGACATTATTCAGCCAATTTGATAGGCCTACCTGTTTCTGATAGCTGTTCGTTGTCCCTCAGCCTCACTCTTCACATGTTTTTAAAGAAATGTATATTTTACAGCACCTATATTAAAAATAAGAGGAGATATGTAAGGAAGACATTTTAACCACTTGTCACAAGGACCTATAATTTGTCGTAACTTAATTTCCTTCAGTTATTCCGGAGGACTAACTGTGTAACCCAGAGAGAAGTTACCGCTTTTAGTGAGCCACGCTTCCCGGAAGCTGGAATTCAGTACAGGAAAAATGGCGACTCTGTCAGTGTGCCAGCCGCAGCTCGGAGGTTTCAGTTTCGAAAATTGCAAGAGGTAAGGATTCAGTGAGATTTCAAAAAGAGCAGCGCATGTCCACGTGTTTAGTGGCTTTTAGATTTAGAAATGATTTAGAAATGTATTCTCTGTGTTGAGTTATGATGTCGGGTCGCTCCATTCTCTTCACGGCCTCCTCGAATGACTCAGACATTTCTCAACGCTGTTTTTCTTGAGTTATGTGATGAATTAAATAATGGGGGAGATTTTACAAAATTATTTCGTAGGCTGCGACAATTTATACGTGGTGATGAATACTAATTTTTCAAACTCCCAGAAGTAAAACTGACTAAAAGTTAACTACAGTTTAGGTATTGGCTAGCCTAGCTATAGCGCCAATAGTAGCCCGTCAGTATTAGCCGGCTAGCGGAAAACAATGCATACCGTAGTTTGTTGACTAAGTTAGCCGACTTGCTGGCTAGCTACAAGTTGTTTAGTCACAACCGTGTTGAATTTCTAAATTAAAATACATATTGACTTGTCACATTTTTGGTGTCAAGTTTGACATCCATCTCATTTCCCATTGGCTTGGCTTGCACTCAACCCGCATCGCTTCCCGCCGATGATACAGCAGATTTTAGTTTGAGACCTATCAATTTACCTGGCCAGATCGTTATCAAAGATTGTTGTGTGCAATGGGTGTAACATATATTTGATTAGCTACATTTGATATTGAATTGGCCTACCATTTGAACACATTCGTATTAAATTTGACAAGATGCATAGTCATCAAGGGCCCATGTAGTTCTGAAGTCATGTGTCGATGACTGTCTAGCATGCACACTTTCTGACCATGTTTCTGTTTTAGGAATGCAGTCTTGGAAGCTGAAGTTACCAAATTAGGATGCAACATACCCGCTGCCCGGAAAACAGGCACCACAATATGTGGGGTTGTTTTTAAGGTAAGGATAACTTTGTTTACATATTTATTTCACCTCTACCATAGTGATGAAGATAACACTACAAATGTACTGATGATAATACATGCTGCTGTGTTTTCCTGAAGTAGCCTAAATTCAGACTGAGCGCTCTATAATTCCACCATTCCTTCCTTTATCCTGTATGTGGTTAAGTTTGATTTAATGTATAAAACTCCACATTTTGACTCGAGAGCTATCAAACATTTAGCAAGAAATGCATGCAATATGGCTACAATGACTCTTTAAAAAAGAGATATGTATACTACTTGATTGAACTATTTTTTTACATTTATTTTCCCCTGTAGGATGGGTTAGTTCTTGGTGCTGACACCAGGGCCACAGAGGGCATGATTGTGGCAGATAAGAATTGCTCCAAGATCCACTACATCTCCCCAAACATCTAGTAAGTGACCCCTTGTCCAATGTTATTTTTCTGTTTTAATATTAGTTGTGTGATTTAGTGCTGGACGATATGGCTAAAATATAATATATGGTATTTTTCACATTTATGGTATTTTACAGTATTTTATGTTTTTGAATAATAATAGTAGTTCTAAATGTGGTTTGAGTAGTTCATAAAGCACATTTAGACCCCAGGGTTGCAACAGATCAATTACAAGTTATTTCAATGGGGGTTTCTCCATTCTGATAGTTTTATACTGTTTCAATCCATCTCTAAACAAAATTAATTGTCGGCATTTTCATCACTTTCTGCAATTTTATTATAATTTCCACACTGCTACACAGGGCTGCATTATATGTACAAACATCTAGGCCTAGTTAACTGTTGGAATCATGGAAATAAAATAATTATTCTAATTATATAGTTGGAATATTGTGGGCAGCACCTTGAATACATTGTTTGACAACAAATGAATCCAGTAAGCCGGGGAGGAATTATTGACAGGGTAGGAACCAAAGTGTTGGTCAGTGTTTCCAGGTGGCCCTATTACATGTTTTCTTACCTCATGTAGCTAGCTAGCTAACATACTCATACTTTGCCTATTCCTCTGATAAGCATATTTGTGCAACAGTATCTTATCTAGGCCTACCCCAGCACTGGTACCAGGCTGTATTAGCTAGCAAGGTTTG
Source organism: Salvelinus namaycush (assembly GCF_016432855.1). Lineage (NCBI taxonomy): Eukaryota > Metazoa > Chordata > Actinopteri > Salmoniformes > Salmonidae > Salvelinus > Salvelinus namaycush. Next base: position 18,845,794 of record NC_052337.1, on the reverse strand, counting down.
CTCTGACTCTTAGCTGGCTAGCTAGCTTGCTAAATGTACTAACTAACAATAAGCATTAGCGGCTAACACTATTTATTTGGGCAGCAACTTGCTATGAAAAGACAAACTAGCAGACAGTGGAAAGCAGCATGTCACCAACATCTTGTTGAGTCCATCTGATCATGCAGAGTGAACGGCAAGAAAGTGCTCTTGACTCTGTTCGAGCAACTGCTCTCTCCTTGAGTGACGGGCAGGGCTTGGTGTGGTAAGCGGCATGCAGCAGGAGGAGAGGGAGAAAGATGACTCCAGTAACAAACGTAAACTGTAAAAATGGACATTACATGCGCTGGATATGCGTATCACATTTAACAAGCCAAACAATAAAATACTGTTATAGAAGGTAAAGTAAAAACCCAAACCAGTCCGTGCATTAATAGCCGGTGTGTATATAGTCAATTATAAGCTGGGTGGTTCGAGCCCTGAATGCTGAATGGCTGACAGATATGACAAAATATTTATTTTTACTGCTCTAATTGTTGGTAACCAGTTTATAATAGCAATAAGGGAACTCGTGGGTTTGTGATATATGACCAATATACCACTGCTAAGGGCTGTGTCCAGGCACTTCGCGATGCGTCGTGCATGAGAACAGCTCTTAGCTGTGGTATATTGTCCATATAACATACCTCCTCGTGCCTTATTGCTTAAATAAGGTATACCGCCAGCCCTAGGGTGAATGACCTAACAGTGTTTTGGTGTGCTACTGTGTAACAGGAGTTAACGGGAATGACATGTCTGTTGTGTATCGCGGCGCTTCAGTGAACACTGGTTGGAACATGTCCTGCTATTTTAGGCTTTAGTATACGTCAGAGGTATCACGTGATTTAAAATCAACATTTATTTCAAGTGTGGTTTCATAAATGCACGTCAACTCCATAATCCTGACCTCCATTCCATCCAGTTGCTGTGGAGCGGGCACGGCAGCAGACACTGAGATGACCACCCAGATCATCTCCTCTAACCTGGAGCTGCACTCCCTCTCTACGAGCCGGCTGCCCCGCGTGGCCACTGCCAACCGCATGCTCAAGCAGATGCTCTTTAGGTATGCCACCTATCCAGCCCCCCCCCCGAGTGTCTGGATTTTTGCTCCTCCCTAGTACTTGATTGATGAATTAAGGTCACTGATTAGTAAGGGACTCCCCTCACCTGTTTGTCTAGATCTTAATTGAAAGGGGGGGGGGAAACAGCAGACATTTGGCCCTCAATGGAATTAGTTTGACAGCCCTGATGTAGAGTAATGCTGGGTGTCTAAGTTGTGAAAAGTAGTCAATAGAATAGAAGGAATAGTTTGTTGCGTTTTCAGATACCAGGGTCACATTGGCGCTGCACTGGTGCTGGGTGGAGTGGACTGCAACGGGCCCCATCTCTACAGCATCTACCCCCACGGCTCCACTGACAAGCTTCCTTACGTCACTATGGGTGAGTTTGCCAGCTAACTACTTCCCTTTTTTGTTCTTTGTTTGTCTTTAATACTGCCATGCTCCACTAGAGGCTGCTGCTGTTTGCACTCAACTCCTTTTTCTGAAGCTGTTATTCTCAGGTAAACAACATTACAAGTCTACAGATGTGCTCAATCCTGTCAGATGAGTGTATTGTCAATTCACTTTAGAGAGAAAATGTGAGTTTGGTAGGCCAGGAAGATTTGTCGAAACCGCCACTAGCACAGACCTCATTTCTATCGCAAGACTAGGCAGGGATCCCATCCACGCACATCTAAATACTTCCTACTCACGTCAGTCTACCCTGGTCCAGCTTTTCTGGCTCCATTCAGCTTTACCTCTTTCAGTTGAATGAAAATGGGAAAAGTCGACGAGGAGCCATTCTGCAAAATACATACAGAGCTCAATTTTAAGAACAGCTGTGTGGGTTGAAATGATGGACCCTGGTCAGTTCCCACGGGACCCTCATTCCATTGCAGGTATATGAGGGCAGACCCCCCCCCCCCCCCCCCCCCCCCTTTCACCAAACACCTGGCGCCCCAACCCTATCCCCACGTCCGGTTGATGCTTATTCAATTCTGCTGTGGGCGGCATCTTTTCTCCAAAGCTCAGCTAAACCTCGTATTCATTATGTTTGCTGGGTAAAAACAACCGCCCCAAGAATTGTAATTGTTTAGGCTACTTCAAGTGTTAATTGTTGCTCTCAAAGGTTCCCTCCCTGAATATGTTATGAAATGTGGCCTATAAGCGAAAGAAGTCTATCTTAGTCTACAAATTAGGGATGGGAAGTATCCATATTTTCATATCTCTCATCCTGGGATTTACTGTATCAGCAGCTTAGTACACAGTGGCGCCAAAAAAACTGAAAGCCCATTGGGCATCTATTACCAGAATGCAAACATTTTTAGCTAATAATAGCGAATTTCCATGGCGGCTCCTAGCTAACGAGCGCAAATGAGAGAGAATTATTGCAAGACAGGCAGTCCAGCTAATAACGTTATACATATATAGGTAGGTGCTACCAAATGTCATTTTTGGTGAGTTTGGACATTTTACAAGCGAATGTGAACGAGAGACTTTGTGCAAATGAAGAGTACTGGCTCTGGAGCAGCATGTGTTCACACTGTTGAGTCGCCAGGGCAATGGGCCTGTCTGCTCTGTTCGGAGAAGATGGGGGAGGAGCAGACTGGCTGAGAATGGAGAGGGGAAAAAACGCAAGGAAATCTTAAGGTGGCAGCTGTACAGAACTCATCCAAAAGGCTTTGACTTCTCAAACACGGCAGAAAGCTAACACAATATGATGCCTCGTCACCTTATTAATTCAGCCACTTAGTTAACGTGACCCCTAAGTTTAACTTGCTACTTAACGCAGAATTCTTAAATTTACATGCAGGGGAAAAAAATATAAAATGCATATGAGAAACACTACAAGTCAGTTTTGTAAAATTTCTTCCCTGCTAAAGCTGTCCCGGTCAACTTTTTAAGTGCTGTTATTGTGAAGTGGAAAAGTCTAGGAGCAACAACTGCTCAGCCTTGAAATGGTAAGCCACCCAAGCTCATAGAAGCGGACCGCCGGGTACTGAAATGTGTAGCACGTAAAAATCGTCTGTCCTCTGTTGCAACACTCACTACTGAGTTCCAAACTGCCTCTGGAAGCAACGTCAGCACAATAACTCTTAGTTCTGGAGCTTCATGAACTGGGTTACTATGGCCGAGCTGCTGCACACAAGCCTAAGATCACCATGCTCAATACCAAGCATCGGCTGGAGTGGTGTAAAGCTCGTCGCCATTGGACTATGGAGGAGTGGAAACGCGTTCTCTGGAGTGATGAATCACGCTTCACCATCTTGGAGTCCGACGGACGAATCTGGGTTTGGCAGATGCCAGGAGAACACTACCTACCCGAATTCGTAGTACCAAAGTTTTGTGTGGGAGGAATAACAGTCTGAGACTGTTTTTCATATTTCGGGCTAGGCCCCTTAGTTCCAGTGAAGGAGATCTTAACGCTACAGCATACAATGACATTCTAGACGATTCTGTGCTTCCAACTTTGTGGCAATAGTTTGGGGAAGACCCTTTCCTGTTTCAGCATGATAATTCCCCCGTGCGCAAAGTGAGGTCCATACAGACATGGTTTGTCGAGATCGGTGTGGAAGAACTTGCCTGGCCTTCAGAGCCCTGACCTCAACCCCATCAGACACCTTTGGGATGAATTGGAACGGCGACTGCGAGCTAGGCCTAATCGCCCGACCTCAGCAATGTTCCAACATCTAGTGGAAAGCCTTCCCAGAAGAGTGGAAGCAGTTGCAGCAGCAAAGGGAGGACCAATTCCATATTAATGCCCATGATTTTGGAATATGTTCGATGAGCAGGTGTCCACATACTTTACATCATGTAGGTTATCTTCCTGCGTTTTGTAAAGGCAGATCTAAAATGCTTCTTATTGTAATTTGTGCTCGTTGTCAGACTAATTTTGTTTCTTTTGCACTTCTCCACTCGGATGAGAATTCACGAACGGCATTCTATCAGCAGACAGCGCTCTGACTGATCTGTACCAACTTTTCTCTGCCACATTTCTCGGTGTAGCCAACCTATTTGTATTTTTTTCCCTCTAAAATGCAAGATTAACTTTAAGAAATACATTGGGAAATGTAGCTGGCTACTTTCTATTGTAAACTGAAATATGATGGCCATGCATAGTTTTCGCGGAAAATACTTAGCTTTTTCATTAAGCTCATTTAGCTTACTTATGTGGCTGCCAGCCAAATAGCATTGCACTTCTGTTGTCATCTGATAAATGAAGCTATTTTCTGCCTAATGTGTGGCACTAATGTATTTTCGGTGAAGGAAAACTAGTTGCACGTCCCTGATCACTCTACTGAAACAAAAAAACAACAGACTTTCAATATGAAACGCTACCCCTGTCAATACACAGCTGGACTCACCTGTTCCCGCTTTCTCCGGTTGTGCTATTTACAAACACTTGACTGCTATTTACAAACACCTCAGGAGGCTGAAGAAATTCGGCTTGTCACCAAAAGCACTCACAAACTTCTACAGATGCACAATCGAGAGCATCCTGTCGGGCTGTATCACCGCCTGGTACGGCAACTGCTCCGCCCACAACCGTAAGGCTCTCCAGAGGGTAGTGAGGTCTGCACAACGCATCACCGGGGGCAAACTACCTGCCCTCCAGGACACCTACACCACCTGATGTCACAGGAAGGCCATATAGATCATCAGGGACAATAACCACCGGAGCCACTGCCTGTTCACCCCGCTATCATCCAGAAGGTGAGGTCAGTACAGGTGCATCAAAGCAGGGACCGAGAGACTGAAAAACAGCTTCTATCTCAAGGCCATCAGACTGTTAAACAGCCACCACTAACATTTAGTGGCCGCTGCCAACATACTGACTCAACTCCAGCCACTTTAATAATGGGAATTGATGGAAATTATGTAAAAATGTATCACTAGCCACTTTAAACAATGCCACTTAATATAATGTTTACATACCCTACATTACTCATCTCATATGTATATACTGTACTCTATATCATTACTGCATCTTGCCATCTTTATGTAATACATGTATCACTAGCCACTTTAAACTATGCCACTTTGTTTACATACCCTACATTACTCATCTCATATGTATAGACTGTACTCGATACCATCTACTGCATCTTGCCTATGCCGTTCTGTACCATCACTCATTCATATATCTTTATGTACATATTCTTTATCCCTTTACACTTGTGTGTATAAGGTAGTAGTTGTGGAATTGTTAGGTTAGATTACTTGTTGGTTATTACTGCATTGTCGGAACTAGAGGCACAAGCATTTCGCTACACTCGCATTAACATCTGCTAACCATGTGTATGTGACAAATTAAATTTGATTTGACTGGCTCAACTGTTCTGGGGAACTACGGTAAACTTCATAATGTAAAATAATGTGACAGGTGAAATGAAGAATGCAATCTGCTTTATCTCCTAATATATTGCACAAGTTGACTGCAGGTATTTACTTAAAAGTAGCTACAAATATTAAAATGTATAGAAAAACGTCAAAGAAATAGGTTTGACGTTATTGAAAAACCATCTCATGTCTATTTATATACAGTATATACCGCCCAAGCCTACTACAAATAGCTTTTTCTTTACTCGTTTAGGAGAATGTTGCTTCATGTACGAACTGGCGTTTCTTCATTTGTGGTCATTTTTAAACAAGTGTATCTCCTTCATATTCGATTCTGGTATTTCTCTACTGAGCTACGTGGAAACGGAGGGAATTTGGCTGAATATTCAGCCACATGAATAATAGAAGCCTGTTTTAAATCCAGTCACTAATAAAAGGAGGATTGGGGGGAAAGGAAGAGGTTACACACACACTTCCTGCCTCTCTCCCAGAAACGCTTTCCCCGGCGTTTACACAGGAGGCGCGAGGCCGTCACTTGAAAGACTGTTGTGCTGACAAAGAACCTATGGGGGTTCTTCCACTACACCTTTCCAGCCAACGCTGCAAGATTGTCTGCTTTCTCAGACTTTCCATGAAAATGTAAGAAACCGGGGGGACTAGCTACATACGAAAGTCTCTTTTTCTCCCACTCCGTATATTGTTATTTTACTGTTTGTTTTTTCATTTAATCAATAGCTTTTCTTTTTTTATATAGTTCTTTTGTCCCTTCCTACTCTATATACAATAAATATCAACCTCTTAACCCCTGTTTTTCTCCCTCATTTATACCAACCCCTCACCACCTCCACCTTCTCTCCCTCTACTATATTTTTGTCTCGTTCCCCCTCTCCGGCCCGGCTCATTCATATTCATGTATCAGTATGTGGCATGTCAGCGAGCCGAGGCCTCATATTAGGGAGTCCCTCCAGGAGCTCATGTCTGCCCCTTCTAGAGAGTGAAACATGCATGAGAAATGATCAATGGCCTCCTCAAATTCCCCCCCGGCACCAATGTCAATTGAATATCGTGCATGTAGTGGAAGTCTCACCATACCAGTACAGAGCCCAGTGACTGATGAGCCAGGGTAACCAGTAGAGCCCGGTGACTGATGAGCCAGGGTAACCAGTAGAGCCCGGTGACTGATGAGCCAGTGTAACCAGTAGAGCCCGGTGACGGATGAGCCCGGGTAACCAGCAGAGAGCCCGGTGACTGATGAGCCCGGGTAACCAGCAGAGAGCCCGGTGACTGATGAGCCCGGGTAACCAGCAGAGAGCCCGGTGACTGATGAGCCCGGGTAACCAGCAGAGAGCCCGGTGGCTGATGAGCCCGGGTAACCAGAGCCATGTTCAGTAGGCACGAAGTGGAAGGAAACTCTCTGAACTGGAGTGTTACAGGGAGGTGCTATCGGTACTTGTCCGATAAGAAACTGTAATTAGTGTTTTCTGTTGCAAACCGGTGTGCCATAGCAAACTCGACAGGATAGCTAGAGACCAGAATGCCTGTGTTAGCTTACTATGGCTCACATTAAACAAACTAATGTTTGAGTGTAGACTTCAGATAAACCTTGGGTGAGGCTTTGGCCCAACAGCCATTCTTTCACGCATTTTGTTCCGCTTTTAAGTCAACCTATTAACCTCTATCGTTCAACCTATTACCTTTATCGAACCATTTAGATGGTCTCCAGGCCTTTTACTCTCCTCTTCTACTGTACTGGCAAATCACAATGAAACTCAGCCAGTGCAACTCCTTAATGACTCCCCTGGCAACCTGGCTATAAAACACCAGACAGCGGCTGCACACGGAGCGGAAGATGGCATGATGGATGCTGTGGGGTTAAGGAGAGAGGGGAGAAGGTATGGGAGAAAATGACTCTTCTGTTGTAAAAGAGACACAGCTGTAGAGAAGTCCTAATGGCCAGTCTCCACAAAAACAAAGGGATTCTTCAACTTCCTGCTTCTTGCTTTTGTCACAGATAAGCACTTTCTTCAGCGGGCTAATTGCCCGCAACGTCTGAGGCGCTTTAGGAAAATGGACTCCAGGCGCGTCGTTACATAGTGTTTCTTTAAGAAGTGGGCGTTGGAAATGAACAGTCAGCTGAAAACTGAACCAGACATTCAGTCATGGTTACCAGGAGGGACCTTTGTAAGCATTTTTGAAAGTGGTGTTTTTCAAACTTTGTATGGTCCTCAACATGTTACTTTCCACTGCGACTGTCGTAAACCATTCGGCCCATGTCTTATTGTTGACCCATAGTCTTGTCTTGGTCACTGGTCATTTTTTGGTTTGGATTGTTTAATTCTGGTCACTCCAACAGTCATAAACCATGCAGTTTTTGTGTTTCTCTGTTCTCTCCCAGGTTCTGGCTCTCTGGCTGCCATGGCTGTGTTTGAGGACCGCTATAAGCAAGACATGGAGGTGAGTTGGACCTGGCCCATCTGCCATTTTGTACATCCACCCCACGCATCATCTTCATGTATCAAAATGGAGGAATACATGGCCATACACCTATTTTATACCACAATAGTCTAAACAAACCCGCAATCTGAAACAAGTCGACTATGCTTACGACAGCAGAGAATATACACCTGCTTTACCTCATTGTGAAGCTTCTCTGGATTTGGCGAAGCCCTGGGTCAACGGTATGGATAGTCATGTTATGAGCATATACATCTAAGCCACTTTGTCCTGTTGGACTCCAGCATTTAACTCCCCCTCCAAGATGGTACAGTTTGGCTGTATGGCTCGGTCACTGCCAGGCCCTGGGTGTTAATGGTTGGAGATGGGGCCACAATTCTCCTTTCAGTGGACTTCCATTAAACTGATCAAGACACACACACACAAATAATCATGCTACATACACAGTGCTGTGATGGTCATGGAATTTTGGATGACAGTTGTTTGTGATGTGTTCACCCTAGTTATGAGGGTTATTTTCATGACTACAATTACCGTGCCAGCCCTACATAGTGTCACGCCAACACATCCCTACACACAATATATTTTATCCTACCTCCCACACTGGTGTCTATATAAATCCTGCCTCTATTTCTGCCTCTCCATCACCGATTCACCCAAAGAGGAACTGATGCATTTTATCCTTTTAAGTGCCATCAAAGGCTTTGCTGAACAAGGAAGCAGAAATATGCCACAGTCGTTTTTGCTATTCGCACATCTTCAGTTGGGTTGCAGGGGGAAGGAGGCGTGCGTGTGTGCACAGTTGTACAAGTTATCAGAATGCTGCTGTATTTTATGGCAACCTGAGTAATGGAGACTCTCATACACTCAGAAGCTGGCTTCACGTGTGTGTGGCCGGAGAGAGCAGAGCAGCAGGCATCCCGGGGGTCTCTACTCCCTCAACGAGTGTTAGCTAGCTACCTGTCCCAGGGCCACCCCACAGCACCAATCCACTTGCAAATGAGCAGCACAATTGGCACGAGGATAATGGAGGGAACCAGAAAAATAATAGAAAACTAATTGGGGGTGAGAGGACAAGGATAGGGAGGAGTGGAGTTGTCCCCCCCCTTCTTGTTTTTTGTAACCTTTTGTCTCTGTCGTTCCATTGAAGCAGGGCTTTCAGGCGCATCAACCTGCAACGTTTCAATGGAGTGAACATGCTGGTAATCAACATCCATTTGAAGACGGCGGAAGGCTGCTGTGGTTGTTGCTCTTGGCACATACTGTAGCGAATTCCCTGGAGACGCCTGTCACAGAGCAACTTCTACTGAATTAAAGGCATTAACGGGGTTTTGTGCTAGTGTTTATATGGAGGCTTTTGTGGCAGTGTTCTTATTTTCAGGGTTCAGGTGTTTCTCATTGAGGGTGGAGATCGGGGTCATGGACTGCCTATCATTGGGGCAGTGGCTATCTACAGTGCTTTGCGAAAGTATTCACCCCCCTTGGCATTTTTCCTATTTTTTTTGCTTACGACCTGGAATTAAAATATATATTTTTAGGGGGTTTGTATTATTTGATTTACACAACTTTGAAGATGCTAAATATTTTTTGGGGTGAAAAAAACATGAAAATATGACAAGATAACAGAACTTGAGTGTCCCCCCCCCAAGTCAATACTTTGTAGAGCCACCTTCTGCAGCAATTACAGCTGCCAAGTCTTTTGGGATATGTCTCTATAAACTTGGCACATCTAGCCACTGGGATTTTTGCACATTCCTCAAGGCAAAACTGCTCCAGCGCCTTCAAGTTGGATGGGTTCCTGCTGGTGTACAGCAATCTAAGTCATACCACAGATTCTCTGGAAGACTGAAACGGGTTTCCATCAAGAATTTCCTGGTATTTAGTGCCATCCATCATTCCTTCAAATCTGACCAGTTTCCCAGTCCCTGCCAATGGGGAAAAACAGCGTTGTAATGCCACCACCATGCCTCACTGATGGTGTCCTCGGGGTGATGAGAGTGTTGGGTTTGCGCCAGACATAGCGTTTTCCTTGATGGCCAAAAACCTCAATTTTTGTCTCATCTGACCGGAGTACCACCTTCCATGTGGTTGGGGAGTCTCTCACATGCCTTTAGGCAAACACCAAACGTGTTTTCTTTTTTTTCTTTAAGCAATGGCTTTTTTTTGGCCACTTCCATAAAGCCCACCTCTGTGGAGTGTACGACTTTAAAGAGGTCCTATGGACAGATACTCCAATCTCCGCTGTGGAGCTTTGCAGCTCCTTCAGGATTATCTTTGGTCTCTTTGTTGCCTCTCTGATTAAAGCCCTCTTTGCCTGGTCTGTGGGTTTTGGTGTGCGGCCCTCTCTTGGCAGGTTTGTTGTGGTGCCAAATTCTTTCCATTTTATAATAATGGATTTAATGGTGCTCCGTGGGATGTTCAAAGTTTCGGATATTTTTTTTTAACCGAATCCTGATCTGTACTTCTCCACAACTTTGTCCCTGACCTGTTTGGAGAGCTCCTTGATCTTCATGGTGCCACTTGCTTGGTGGTGCCCCTTGCTAAGTGGTGTTGCGGACTCTGGGGCTTTTCAAAACAGGTGTTTGTGTGTATATATACTGAAATCATGTGAGACTTAGATTGCACACAGGTGGACTTATTAATTATGTGACTTCTGAAGGTAGTTGGTTGCACCAGATCTTATTTAGCGGTTTCATAGCAAGGGGGTGAATACATATGCACTACTTTTCATCAATTTGGACTATTTTGTATGTCCATTACATGAAATCCAAATAAAAATCTATTTAAATTACAGGTTGTAATGCAACAAAAAATAGGAAAAACGCCAAGGGGGTGAATACTTTTGCAAGGCACTGTAGTTGATGAGTACATGCATCAAGAAAAGTGCTCTGTGTGCCCTAGTGTACTCCTTCGCATCTTCAACCCTTGTAGCAATCGCGCTCTTCATCTTCAACCCTTGTCTTCACATTTCTCCCCCCCTTGTCCTACTCCACCCTGCGTAGCAGGCTGGGGTTGAGGTGCTGTTCCTTCCTGTCACGGCCTGGTTCAGTTCTGTTCAAGCCACCTCCTCTGGCCCCCCAGAGAGCAGTAGAGTACAGGCCCTGGGCCCAGTAAGATGGATGACCCATAGCCAGAGTGACACTCCACCAGTCTGTCTGATTTATGAAGTGCCCCTCTGCTCCTCTGTGGGACTGAGGGTTTATGAGACAGCGTGAAAGTGTCAGTCTCTTCTAGGCCTATATACTTCCCCAGTGTTTTTATATATATTTCTCTACTCTTTCTCTCTCTCTCTCCTGGAGAATAAACACTAACCATGCTTATCTATCCTCGACATGAGATGTCATGAGCTGTATTTTGTTGTAAATCTCTTACTGAGCCTAGTGATCTTAAAAGTGAGTGGTGTGTGATGTTACGGGCTAATCTGGGGACCTGCTCCAACAACATGCTTCTCCGTTAACTATCCTAACTGTGCCAGAAGGGGCTCCGTTGTGTGTTTGGAGAAACACTAGGTGACAATGGCAGTGTATTATTGACTTGTCGCTAAACCAGATTTTGATGATCAGTATAGAGCTTCTGACTGTCTTGCAGATATTTTTTTATTCTGCTGTTTTCTTGACCCCCCCCCCCCACCCCCAGACCTCCTTTTATATCCTCATTAGCAGCAAGTTGAAATGGCTCTAAACCAGAACAGACAGCTGGAACACGCCTTGTCATTTTCCTCCCCTTGTCACTCAACCTCCACTTCCTGCATCTCCACACACAACACCCAACACGACTTCTAGTTATTACAAATGGAATATGACAAGAAGTCGGGGGGGGGGGGGGGGGCTGGCTGCGTACCAATATGTAAAGGGGTGTCTGGTAAAGGGGTCTCCATGGGAAAGCGGTGTAGTAAACTGCTGCTTTTATTTGGCACGTGGCCCAATTAGAGATCAAGCCTGCCCCCCGCTCCCGGGAGTCGCCAATACCCTGAAGACGACAGATGTTGAACACCGTCTTCTGTGGCATATTTAATATGGTTATGAAATATTGAAATGGTGTGTGTTGGTGCCGTGGGGAGGCTGTATTATAATGTGGGGCAGGAGGCAGCAGTTGTGTTGTTCACACTGATTGCAGGGGAATACATGTGTCTCAAGTGTGCGTTTACACACTTAAGTGTGCATTTTTATTTCACTCGAGTCTTACTTGAGATGGGTCTCTCAAACTGAGCTTTTCAGTTTACAGGTAGGATCTTTTGGATTGTCTCCTATATGGTACATAATAAACATGCTTGATTTGACTTAGTTAGATGGACTATTTCATATTCTTGTCAGGGTCCATGATATTTTAAGTCCAACCCAGAGCTGGCAGCCATGTTGAATGATGTCATGGGTATATGGCAATGTAGATATCAATGTTATTATAGTGAACTAAAACTATTAATGAAAAAACTATTTAGGGAACTGAAACTCTGACTCCAAATCGAACAAAAAAAACATGGTTATGTTCAGTAGTAGTTTTCTGGTCCCATTGAGATTTAGTTTATAATTTAAAGGTGAACTCAGCGAGATGACTTTTCCACGAGGAACACTACAGATATTCTATGCGTTTGAGTGGTGAATCTAAAGCAACTGACTAGACGAAGTCGTGAAATTGGAGGTGCATCTGTGACAGCCAAAAGTCGGACACTAAGGCTCAGATCAACATGGCAGTGTTGCCATTGTTTATAAAAGGTTTTCTTTGGAATGTCAAAATAAGGATGTATCTAACCCCATATCACACATTTACAATCTGAAATGATAATATACAGGGAGTGTACAAAACATTAGGAACACCTGCTCTTTCCATGAGACTCAGGTGAAAGCTATGATCCCTTATTGGTCACCTGTTAAATCCATTTCAATCATTGTAGATGAAGGGGAGGAGACCAGTTAAAGAAGGATTTTAACTCTTGAGATAAGTGAAACATGCAAGACAAAATATTTAAGTGCCTTTTGAACAGGGTATGGTAGTAGGTGCCAGGCGCACTGGTTTGTGTCAAGAACTGCAACACTGCTGTGTGTTTCACACTGATAAATATTTGCTCGTCTTCAGACCAATCAAAAGCAGACAGTGCTTTGACCAATGGCAGAGAGGAAGGATGCGATGGTTACTTTTCTCAGGTAGTTTTAGCAAGGTAAATCAATATTAACTTCATGCAAAACATTAGGAAATGTAGCTGGCTACATTCTTTCTATGGTAAACGTAATATATCTATCTGATGGCCGTGCATCGTCTTTGCAAATAATAACTTGCACTTTCATAGTAAGTTGGTTTACTGTGTGGCTGCTAGCCAAATAGTGTTGCACTTCTGTTATCTAATGAAAACAATGCTATTTTTTTCTGCTAAATGTTTTTGCATAAATGTATTTTGTGATGGAAAACTAGAGTTGCACGGCCCTGATCACTCCACTTGAAGTAACAACTACCGTTCAATATAAAACGCAGGTGAAATGATTTAAGACGCAGATTTTTTGATGGACTGCATCTTGAAAATGCAGATTTATGAAAGCTACAGCGTCCCCTGGTCTTTGTCTCTCCTGTATCATAAATCATTTTTTAGGAACTCGGGTGTCTCAGCCCCACAGCAGCTGCCAGACTAGGCTGAATAATTGATGAAACCGTGGACACACGGACGCTTTGTAGAAACATAGCAGTCTCTTTCTCACCCACACCAGTACCACACACCCCCGCTTTAGTGTGGTTCCTCCAGCGACCATGGACTGTGAGGGTTTTGTGTTACTCTGAGTGGTGCTGTTTAAAAACACACCAGGTGTCTGCTGGTGTCCGTGTAATGAAGTCCCAGTAGGCCACTCAGCCCACTGCTGGTCAGAGAACCATGACCCAGCCCCTGCTAACCTTAGCACTGTGCTGGTGGTGTCACATACTGGGGATTAGGACAAACACACAGAGGATATTTCTTAAAATCTTGTGTGTGTTTGCGAAAGAGAATTAGACTGCTCAGGTTTCCACACAGCTAGGGGTGTGTGCGCCACTCATCTCTTCTCATCCAGTCAGATGTGTTCTGCTGTGTCTCTGTTGATATTACCTGAATAAAACGGTCTGTTCCATGATAGAACAAACTACTTTAGGCCCCTCGGCTGTCTGCAAACCTAAACCAATCTCGTCCATGCTAGATAAGACACAAGCTGTGGGCAAAGTGTTGCCGGCAGCAGTTGAAGCTAGTGGATATTAGATGCATCCCTACCGGGAACGTTTTGCCTGTTTAGGATGTCGGAATGGTAGGAAGACATTTTGGCATCTTGTTTAATTACCGTAGTCATTTCTCTCTGCAGGGTTATACTTAAAACCAAGTTAACCTTATTAAATCCCAGTGGGGGTAAAAACAACGATGAAATTAAGATATATTGAACAACTGTGGAAATTGTAATTCTGTGAGTGGGATTGTAACCATGGTGTTCTTGTGGACAGCACAATACACTAGTGGAGTTTGATACGTGGTCACCAAGTAACGGCTAAATATGCTTATTTAGCAGATGTCTTTAAACTTAGTACGTGCACAGTATGTGTCCCGTGACGTGGTACTCAGTCTTGCAACATCAGGTACCTTAACATAGTCAAACCTTTAACTTGTCAAAACAGAGTGACTGTGCTGGTCTTAAATGCTCCTGTAGCAGGGCTGAACTTTACCACTCAGACTACAGAGGAAAGGCCATGAGTCTGACACACCGCATTTAGTCTTTCATTTGATTTTTTTGTCTTTTTTTTTGTCAGAATGCGTCTCTAAACTCCTCACACCCCCATTAAACGCCAAGGTGAATTATGAAGCGCTTTTCCTCCCAGATATCAGATGAAGAGCTCTGAGGTGGCGATGGCCTCCACTGTGGAGTCTGGTAGAGCTCACCGGGGAGCACGTCTCCTCCGTTAGCCATTGTGTTAAAACGCTCTGGCTGAGGAGGACCATCTATCTTGCGTGATGTGACAGATGCATTTATCACATGGCCTGGAGAGGATGGGGGGGACGCTTGAAAATGAGCATTTAGCTCTACAGTACTTCAGGAAGGCGCTACTGCTCTTAGTGATGATGGTCAATAGAGGGAGCCCTTGCTTTTCCCATGGTGTTTGTAGATAGGTGGGAATACCCACTCACTACTTCTTGCTCAGCTTGTTGTCTTTCATTAGAAGCCACAGCTATAGCCTGATCCAGACACAACCATGTGACAGACTTGTGCAGAAGTTTATATGTAGGGCTGCTCTATCCCTCCATCTTGAGCAGTAGTGGAATAAGCATTGGATTAATTCCCTCAGTACATGAAGAGATGATATTGATCATGTTTACAATAATGATTGTCGTTTTTCCTCTCCTCAGGAGGAAGATGCCAAGCGGCTGGTTCGGGACGCCATCGCGGCTGGCATCTTCAACGACCTTGGTTCCGGCAGCAATATTGACCTGTGTGTCATTACCAAGGGCAGGGTGGACTACCTGAGGCCTCACGACATGGCCAACAAGAAGGGTGTCCGGTAAGGCCACCTACCCACCAACAGTCCCCACAATCTCCCCTCAATAGTCCCCATATTTTGATCAATTACTTGTTCTCATAATGTCCCTTCATTTGTCCTCATGTCCCTTTACTTGTCACCTTAATATGGTTCCCATGTCCCATCAGTGTTATTGGTCCCCAGTTGGTCACAACAGTCTCACTCAATCTGGAGGACAGTTGCTTGCTGACTGGATTGCCTCGTCAATACAAGCACAATAACAAATGGCACAAATTTGTGCATGTTTTGAGTGTAAGAACCTTTGCATGGTTTGGGTATTATTCCTTCCCAAACCCTTATTCACCCATGACAGAGAACGTTTTCCCCCACAGCAGTGCATCGTTGTTAATCATTCAATTTCTGAATGAGTTCTAGTCATTTGTGTCCTTTTTAATTTGTTAATGTATTGTTGAGTTGCATTGTTGGTAATGAATCATCTGTAATGGCACGGCGAATGACCCATCCCTTTGGCCTGTTCTGTTTGAAGATGTGTGTATGAGCATGAAGCCTTGCTCCACCAGTGAGTAATAAATACCTAGTTGTGTGGAGTGCACTAGACTTTAACCACCCACCTGAATACTCTTGTTTGACTACTAACCCACTTAACCCAGCAAGTTTGTGCTTCTCTTGCCCTCTGCTGCTTGTTTAATTTCATAGAACTAAGTTGCACGTTTGTTTTTTGTCATAAACCCCAAAAAGCGCTGTGGCGCAGTGCTAGAAAAGATGCATTCTCCAGAGTCACGTGACTCATGGAAGCCATTTTTGTGTTTTACATCCAAGAACTAGCTCCCAGAGGCTCATCAGACCAGTTTATGCTGTGTTGAATAATATGTATATATATATCTTTTTAAATTAGAAACTAATTCCTTTATTTTTCCAATCAGAACCGGTAATTACAAGTACAAGCAAGGAACAACCGGAGTCCTGACGAAGTCCGTGATCAAATTGGATCTGGAGGTGGTGGAGGAGACGGTTCAGACTATGGATACCTCTTGAAGCCTCAACGGAACATTCTGATGTTTTCCCTGTTGTTATTTCCCAAATTGGCCTTTACTTCCTTCAGTGGAGATGGCATGTTTTTCCATGGTTTAAAATAAAGTTTGCGTTGAGTCTTAAATATCTCCTAAGTGTTTTGTGACGATGCCATCTCAAATGGTATGTAATTGCTTAGCTAGCTGGCAGTTTGACAAACGTGAATTGTTATAATTATTGAAGTTTGAAGAGGGAACAATGGAGAACAAGTCAGTCTGTTTTAGGGAATCTATTTGGGAAAAAACAGGAAATATAAATTATCAGAATGTTTTACTAGTGTGCTGGTGAATTCATTGATCCCACTGCGTGAACTACCACCTCGTTACAGACGACGATGTGGGTCTGGTGGATGTCTCTTTGGTGAGTATCTAAAGATCACAGGTCAACCAATGTCAGTACTGTTCCAGGATTGACAGATGTCTCTGTTTGCCAGCTGTCCAGTCAATATATAGCACAATATTCCTTTATTCTTGTAAATTAAGTCTATCAAATTCCTTATTTTAGCAACTTATATTGTATGGTGTTATTCATTGATGGTTGATAAATACAACTTACTGTCTTATAACACACTTCGGGTAAGAAAGGAATTGAAATTGGATCAAATGTAAGAGTATAAGAATTAATATTTTATAAACCTTTTAACTACTACAAAATGCAAAAAGGGAAACACTTGAACGTGATTCCACAAAATCATGTCAAATCCCCACAGGAAAGTACAATTACAAAATAAAACCATAGCCTACACACTACTTTTGAGTGAAAAATCATTACAAAGAATAGTCATTGAACGCTCTAGATATTTTACAAGCACATATAATAGAATTGCTAAAATATTAGTACTGAGGTTTTTGCAGTCTTCTAAACTAGTAAACTTTGACTCAATCACTTACCCTCTTAATCTAGCGTCTATCTGCCGCTTAGTGCTGTCAAGGCAAAAAACATTTTCTAAATGTTTCTACAGCACAATTGTAACTGTTCTTCTTGCTGTTTCTACATAATGTAAATCATTTCATAGTACATCTCAAATTAAAACCCTTCTCTGAACGAAGTCATCAGTGGACAGTCAACTGCAGTTATGATCTATACACGCAATTACAATATGGCATGGGTGTCAAGCAACAGCATAACACCCTTCACCCAGGCAGTTTCCTGCAAATAACTTTTTGTTGTTGAAAAACCTAGTCTAAAGTTTTACAAAGCTCAGTCCATAAGCCTTGACAATGTTCTACATTATGCCATTTGAGGTCCTTGAAAAGGGAGACGTTATCAAGTCCTGAAGTCCATTTCAAACCAGTGTTGCTTGGTGGTTGTAGCAAGCGCCTCATGTTGCAGAGAACTCACAAGGTGTGACCTGGGAGGACCTAATGCTGACTCAAATATTTTGCATGTATCTTATGGTTAATTATGAAACAAAGTCCACTTAACTGAATGCCTTAGGATCACAAACGACACTACACAAGAATGCAAAATACAGATCAGAGGTATTTAAAGCAACATTAAAAAAATAATTATTTCTAAACGATGTTAAATGTGTGTGAGGCCGAAAAATAAACAGCACTGAAAGAGATTTCTATTTAGGCCTTCAATTCATACGGTTTACCTGAAAAAGACAGGATCTATTTGGAATGCAACCCCTGCCTAGCTGATAAGAGAACCCTCTGACATCATTGTGAGACAGAGCTCTCCTGTTAGCGAAGAGGCCAGACAAGATTCTGTCGGAATCACCGCAACACAGTCTAAAAACAGAAATCACCATGACCACCGTCGAAGCGACTCCCCAGGTCATTGAGGACAAAAACAACTGGACTTAAACCGCGTTCACATAATGTTGGAAATGTGCGACTCGTTAACCTAGGCGGAAGAGTCGGATCCCGAATTTCCCCACTTGGGAGGTATCAGAATCAACCTATAGGAAGTTCTATACAATTAACTCGGAGGTCCCGAGTTTCCGACGCGACGTGAACGCGGCATAAAGTCTAAGTCCTCATTTGAAGATAAAGAAAAAGTCAGTCCAGTCATGCCAAAGTCTCTCGATCGTTTCATCAGTTCCTCGATTTCTGAGACGCGAGCTAAACAACCTGGTCCTAGTGAGACCAAGCCAGGCAGGTTGGCAGTGGGTCTGGTGGTCTGTGGTTCAGTCAGGATGGGGGTCCACACGGAGGACTGAGGAGGTAAGTGGAGGGGGGGGGGGGGGGGGGGCTCAGGTGCTGGAGGTCCACAGCTGCATCTGTTTGGCGATCTGCAGAACAAACACGATGTCAGGGCGCTGGCCCGGGTCGGGCTTGATGCACATGCTGACCAAGTCTCGCAACTGTGGACGACAAGAAGCATTCAGTTTATTATTTATTGTACAAAACAGAACAGCCCATTAAGAATATTCTAACACGAACATATGAGAAACGTCACAGACTGAAGAGGACTTTCAAAACTTCTATATAAGAAGTGTAATTGTTAAAGCTAAGTTCAATGCATTTCCACATCCATGAACATACAATACATTGGGAGAGTCTGCCCCTGCTGTCATTTATAAGATCAGAACTTCCTAACCAAGGGACTCCAGAGCACAGAGAAAGTTAAACTGTAACTGAACTACACAAGGATGGATCAGATCTCTTTGACTTCTAACATTTCATCACAAGACATTTTGGCATTTTAAAACCATGTGCAGAAGCTTCGGCGAATTGGCGAACAACGACTTCTTTTGTCAGCTGCAGGAAGTGCCTAAAGCATGAGTAATGCCTACAGAAAGTTGTAGTTGGTCTGTGCCTTGTTGTTCCGTCAGTTGACAGAAAGAGGGCCTCTAATGCCAATCAAAGGCGGGGGGGGGAACACTTCAGTGACACAGCGTGTCCTGCGCCTGTCATTAAACCCCATTTCCAGAGCTCTGATTTGAGTGGCGACATGAGCTGTTGGAGTCCTGACCTTTAAATCGCCAAAGCAGCTAACACCGAGCTGTCACTTTGCTCAGCAAAAAACAAGACCGGGGAGAGGGAGCAAGACGAGAGAGATGGAGAGACATGGAAAAGGGGAGACAGGTGCAGCACTAGAAGAGAGAGGGGAAAAAGAGAAGGAACAAAAAGATAGGGAGGAAAATAGACAAGGGCTGCACTCAAAGATGAAGAGAGAGAGATGGAGCAGCAGAGAGACAGACATGCAGGCAGACAGATTGGGGCTACACCAGAGAGAATGAGAGAGAATGAGAAAGGGCGAGATGGAGAGGCATGGTGGTGAAGGGCAGAAAGTGCTATGTGTGGAAGGCTAATCTAGTAGAGTGATGGTGTACAAGGCTTTGTCTGGCCTCATTTAAAGTGCTGTCAGTCTTGCTCTTCTTCTGTCATACTGTGCCAGTGGTGTAGTGCTGTAGCTAATCAGTCTCTGACACTGTGCTCTCTTAAACTGCCAATGACTGAAAAGAGTGGTTCAGACTGAGGCCTTTTTTTCTCTACCCCCCTCCCAGTTGGATAATGTTGAGTAGCACATTGAAGCAGCATAAGGAAGCCATAGGCTAACATCTTCATCGATGACCCCTAATGGAATGAAAATCACCTAATGTAGTGGCGTTGTCTGAATTGTGTGAAAATCACCTACAGATGCACTATGCAGGAATCGCTCCGCCATTTCCTGGTTGCTAAAATTCTACTGGTTTGCCTCATTTCAGTTTGTGACAAAACAAGCATGTATAGTGTATAGCCTTTCAACTCAACTCTGGACCTCAAAGCCAGTTCCACTGTATTTTTTCATTGTATTTTCAGCTGTTTGAAGCTGGTGTACAAAACCCAAAGTAAAAGATGCAAAAACTAAACTTAATACCGGGAAGCATAGAATTAGCGCACATGGAACAGATCTACCACTTCTTAGACTTGCTTTCAATGAGAATCACAGTGTGAAAATCAACTTAATGCAACTTCCAAATGAGTTCTTGGAGGTTCTACTCTGACCTGTTCTTACCTTCTCAGAGTAGTGGTCAGGTGGTAGTGGAGGGTAGTCACACTGCTCAATCTTTTGGCACAGAGAGAGGAGGTTCATCTTGTCCCCATAGAATGGACTCTGCAACGCAGCCATCTGTTACAGAAAAAATATTCTAGATTATAACAACGCCATTATAATAACAAAATCACACCAGTGGTTATTGGGTGGATGAGAGACATAATGGACAAGTACAAAAAAATGATATAAAAATAGGATGAAGCAACATCCTGTATTGCACTTCCTGCCTGCAAGTTGGGAGTTGGGACAAGACAGATAGACAGCGTTTCTTAGCCAGTCGAAATCATGAATCATCTGGCATCATTTTTATGGATATATACAACAAAAATTCAATTGAAAAAAGGTCAAATGAAACACAGCTAATTTGCAGTCTTTCCAGCTTCATTTTAAAGTGAGTGTGTTACTGTAGCTGTGTTGTTGGCTAGCTCCTCTGAACAACAGTCCTGACGAGTGAGCACATATTCTATGCCAGGCGAAATCGCGCCTCATTAGCTCATTGTTATGATGTATTGAAATAAGTGTCACTAGAAAACAGCTTAAACAAGTGCAAATGTAACTACTTTGCTGTTATTCTGGCTGCACTTTTTGACGTGACTAAGTTAGCCGTAGTTGGCTAGCTAGCAAGCAAGGGATAAGAACGTTGCCAGCCAGTATGACAATAGAACATTTTAGAACAAACAACTGGGTCGCGTCCATAGATACAGAACAAAAAGTCTGAACGACTGAGTCGCGTCCATAGATACTGAACAAAAAGACTGAACGACTGGGTCCCGTCCATAGATACAGAACAAAAAGACTGAACGACTGGGTCGCGTCCATAGATACAAAACAAAAAGACTGAATGACTGGTTCGCGTCTCTAGCAACCCTAGATTTGTGTCGGGACTATGTCTTGTGGAAGGATGAAATAGTATGAATAAATACATTTTTTTTTAAAGTTAATGAAAATATGTCAACCATCATTTGAATATGTTGGTAACCCGTGATAATAATAAAGTGATAATGCCCTCGAAGCCGGTGTTTGGAGGATATATTGGCACTGTCAGCCAATTAGCATTCAGGGCTCGAACCACCCAGTGTATAATAAGAAATGTATTTCATCATCATTAATTTCATCATTACTTATTATCTCTCAATCTCTCATTTCTTTCATTCTCATGCCTGCTCATGGTGAGATGGGCTGAGTGGACTTGCCTGATAGAGATGGTTATATTTTTAATAGGGAGGAATCCGATAATTATTGTAACCTTTGACCCCGAGCTGTGACCCATGCTCATTAGCATGATCAGTTGCCCAATCCCAAATAGACCTCTAAACCATATGCACATGTGAAGATCTGAGACGATATGATTGGTATAAGCAACATGGTGAAACTTCCACCTAGCTAGCCTATCAGAGGGCAAGGGGAAATGCTCTCAGATCTCTACAAGTGCATGGGGCATAGGCCTTAGGGATTGATTTGGGATTGGGCCAGACAGAGGGTAGGCAAGTTTCTAAATATGAATAAATATATGAACATATACAGTAAATAGTTTTCTGTACTACATGTTAATGGACTGAAACTAAACCCACACACTGTCCTTTACAACAAAACAGACCCCAAAATATTCAATCACAAAGGAAGGAACACTTCTGTTTAACTAATGGTCTCTTAGCAACGGGTGCGTGTATTTGCGTGTGTGCGTGCAAGCGAGCGAGTGAGTGGAAGAAAACGGTGAAAGAGATTTCTAATTGTGGTTATATTGGCTCCCACCTTCCGTGTATCTGAATATCAATCAGCCAGGTTCTTTGAAGATTATCATGGTGTCTGCATGAGAAATGATTATATATCTCTCTCTCTCTCCAGTACTTTCTTTTGAAAAACATCTGAGTCTAAATAGCTCTAGTCCAGTGGAATTGTAATTTCAGAATCCAGAACCAAAATCTTGCGTGTGCTAGCCAGCTACTCAATTTGAACATTTATGTTAACAGTCTGTCAAGCGAGACTCTTGGAATGAAAATCAAATCAAATCACTTTAACATTGACGTTCTCTCTCTGATTCCCATTTAAAACTCTGTGAAGCTCCCTATCAATTTTCTTGATTTTGATATTGTTTGTCCCATGGCAGAGAAGACCAAGAGAAAGAGAGAGACAAGGAAGGGGGAGACAGAGGGACATTTTATATGTAAGTATAAGCAGAGACCGACAGAGAGTGAGAGTAGTTGAGAATTACAAGAAAGGCATACTGCTGGCCATTCAGCCTCCCTCACAACACATACTGCTGACCATTCAGCCTCCCTCACAACACATACTGCTGACCATTCAGCCTCCCTCACAACACATACTGCTGACCATTCAGCCTCCCTCACAACACAAACTGCTGACCATTCAGCCTCCCTCACAACACATACTGCTGACCATTCAGCCTCCCTCACAACACATACTGCTGACCATTCAGCCTCTCTCACAACACAAACTGCTGACCATTCAGCCTCCCTCACAACACATACTGCTGGCCATTCAGC
Source organism: Salvelinus namaycush (assembly GCF_016432855.1). Taxonomy (NCBI): domain Eukaryota; kingdom Metazoa; phylum Chordata; class Actinopteri; order Salmoniformes; family Salmonidae; genus Salvelinus; species Salvelinus namaycush. The sequence continues at coordinate 18,822,900 of NC_052337.1, read as the reverse complement.
CTCCCTCACAACACATACTGCTGACCATTCAGCTTCCCCCACAACACATACTGCTGACCATTCAGCCTCCCTCACAACACATACTGCTGACCATTCAGCCTCCCTCACAACACATGCTGCTGACCATTCAGCCTCCCTCACAACACATACTGCTGACCATTCAGCCTCCCTCACAACACATACTGCTGACCATTCAGCCTCCCTCACAACACATACTGCTGGCCATTCAGCCTCCCTCACAACACATACTGCTGGCCATTCAGCCTCCCTCACAACACATACTGCTGGCCATTCAGCCTCCCTCACAACACATACTGCTGACCATTCAGCTTCCCTCACAACACATACTGCTGACCATTCAGCCTCCCTCACAACACATACTGCTGACCATTCAGCCTCCCTCACAACACATGCTGCTGGCCATTCAGCCTCCCTCACAACACATACTGCTGACCATTCAATCTTCCTCACAACACATACTGCTGGCCATTCAGCCTCCCTCACAACACATACTGCTGGCCATTCAGCTTCCCTCACAACACATACTGCTGACCATTCAGCTTCCCTCACAACACATACTGCTGACCATTCAGCTTCCCTCACAACACATACTGCTGACCATTCAGCTTCCCTCACAACACATACTGCTGACCATTCAGCCTCCCTCACAACACATACTGCTGACCATTCAGCCTCCCTCACAACACATACTGCTGACCATTCAGCCTCCCTCACAACACATACTGCTGACCATTCAGCCTCCCTCACAACACATACTGCTGACCATTCAGCCTCCCTCACAACACATACTGCTGGCCATTCAGCCTCCCTCACAACACATACTGCTGACCATTCAGCTTCCCTCACAACACATACTGCTGACCATTCAGCCTCCCTCACAACACATACTGCTGGCCATTCAGCTTCCCTCACAACACATACTGCTGACCATTCAGCTTCCCTCACAACACATACTGCTGACCATTCAGCTTCCCTCACAACACATACTGCTGACCATTCAGCTTCCCTCACAACACAGCACACAGCTCCTTAGGCCCAGCGAGCTCTAGCCTTCATCCCAAATGGCACCCTATTCCCTATGTAGTGCATTATTTATGACCAGGGCCCATAGGGCTCCCATAGGGCTCTGGTCAAAAGTAGTGCACTATATAAGGAATAGGGTGCCATTTGTGATGCAGCCCCTAGTCTTTATCAACAGAGAATGCCAAGTCCATGACTGACTGAAGAAGCATTGTTATTGACAGTTTAATAACGCTGACGCAGTGTCAGCATCCAGAATAATGGAATTATGAGCTGTTTCTGTTATTTTTGTGTGTGCACTCTCACACACACACACACACACACACACACACACACACACACACACACACACACACACACACACACACACACACAAACAAGCATGTAGACTCATGCAGGAAACATGGATGCTTACACAGTTACACACACATCCGCACAGCAAATAATTAGTGGGGAGGGAAACTATAAAAACTTCAACAATTGAAGTGGAGAGAAGTAAAAACATTCTCACTTTTCTCCATACTATATTTGGTTTGAAAACTCAGTCGCTATACAACACTGAGATGAGATACGATGTGTCTTGTCAGGTGCCCCATAAATGCCTAGGAACAGCCCCAGACCAATATTCCTCCTCCACCAAACTTTACAGTTGGCACTATGCATTTGGGCAGGTAGCGTTCTCCTTGCATTTGCCAATCCCAGATTCGTCCGTCAGACTGCCAGATGGTGAAGCGTGATTTATCACTCCAGAGAACGTGTTTCCACTGCTCCAGAGTCCAATGGCGGCAAGCTTTACACCACTCCAGCAGACGCTTGGCATTGCGCATGGTGATCTTATACTTGTGTGCGGCTGCTCGGCCATAGAAACCCATTTTATGAAGCTCCCGACTAACAGTTCTTGTGCTGACGTTGCTTCCAGAGACAGTTTGGAACTCGGTAGTGAGTGTTGCAACCGAGGACAGAGGATGCTGTCCTCATGCTGAGCGATTCACCACTTGGTGGTCCTATTCTGTGAGCTTGTGTGGCCTACAACTTCGTGGCTAAGCCATTGTTGCTCCTAGACGTTTACACTTCACAATAACAGCACTTACAGTTCACCGGGGCAGCTCTAGCAGGGCAGACATTTGACAAACTGACTTGTTGGAAAGGTGGCATCCTATGATGGTGCCACGTTGAAAGTCACTGAGCACTTCAGTAAGGCCATTATACTGCCAATGTTTGTCTATGGAGATTGCATGGCTGTGTGCTCAATTTTATACAGCTGTCAGCAACGGGTGTGGCTGAAATAGCCGAATCCACACATTTGAAGGGGTGTCTACCTACTTTTGTACTACTGTTTTATTTTTCATACATTTTTTAAATTTTTCGAATTGTCTTCCGCTTTGACATTACTTTGGCAGAAGCTAATGGGGATAGATAATAAATACAAAATACAAATACTTAGAGAATTTTGTGTAGGTCATTTACAAAAAATGACAAATCTATTTTAATCCCACCTTGTAACACAACAAAAACAATACTTTCTGAAGGCACTGTAATGTTTCCGCCATCGTTTCCTACGACCTACAAGAGCTTCTGGACATCAAAACGGTGTACTGTTTCCGCCATCGTTTCCTACGACCTACAAGAGCTTCTGGACATCAAAACGGTGTACTGTTTCCGCCATCGTTTCCTACGACCTACAAGAGCTTCTGGACATCAAAACGGTGTCATGTTTCCGCCATCGTTTCCTACGACCTAAAAGAGCTTCTGGACATCAAAACGGTGTAATGTTTCCGCCATCGTTTCCTACGACCTAAAAGAGCTTCTGGACATCAAAACGGTGTCATGTTTCCGCCATCGTTTCCTACGACCTACAAGAGCTTCTGGACATCAAAACGGTGTCATGTTTCCGCCATCGTTTCCTACGACCTAAAAGAGCTTCTGGACATCAAAACGGTGTCATGTTTCCGCCATCGTTTCCTATGACCTAAAAGAGCTTCTGGACATCAAAACGGTGTCATGTTTCCGCCATCGTTTCCTACGACCTACAAGAGCTTCTGGACATCAAAACGGTGTCATGTTTCCGCCATCGTTTCCTACGACCTAAAAGAGCTTCTGGACATCAAAACGGTGTCATGTTTCCGCCATCGTTTCCTACGACCTAAAAGAGCTTCTGGACATCAAAACAGTGTAATGTTTCCGCCATCGTTTCCTACGACCTAAAAGAGCTTCTGGACATCAAAACGGTGTCATGTTTCCGCCATCGTTTCCTATGACCTAAAAGAGCTTCTGGACATCAAAACGGTGTCATGTTTCCGCCATCGTTTCCTACGACCTAAAAGAGCTTCTGGACATCAAAACGGTGTCATGTTTCCGCCATCGTTTCCTATGACCGAAAAGAGCTTCTGGACATCAAAACGGTGATCACTAACCTCAATTTGGATGAGAATTTCTACTTCAATGAATCGGAAGTGAAAGACATACTGCTCATCTTGGACCAGTTCCAAATCCGTGACACTCGGAGGAGGAAGAGACAGCGTTATAGAGGCCGGCGTGCGGAAAACCTGACGGGACTACGTCGACGAGTGGATAAACTGCCTCCACCATCCGTTCTATTGGCGAACGTGCAATCCCTGGAGAATAACCTGGACGAGCTCCATTCGAGACTATCCTATCAACGTGATCTGAAAAACTATAATATCCTATGTTTCATGAGTCGTGGATGAACAAGGACATGGAAAATACAAATCTAGCTGGGTTTTCGGGAAACACGCAGGACAGAACGGCGACGTCAGGTCAGGGGTGTGTCTCTGTTAACAGCTGGTGCACAATCGCTAATATTAAGGATGTTATCTATTTTTAAATGTAACCTTTATTTAACTAGGCAAGTCAGTTAAGAACAAATTCTTATTTACAATGACGGCCTACACCAGCCAAAAATGGGGGTATAATTTCCATTGAATTGTATTGGGAATAGTAATCAGTGTTTCAACTACAATTACATAGGCCTCTCCATCTAGATATGTTTCTCCCAGCCAAGCAGGATTTGGTTTAATTGATCGTTTGAGTGTCCGCAGCCCTACTGTGTTTCAGCAGATGCGTAAATGTTTCCTGGAGAGCTAGTGGGTATGCAGGAGTGTGATCTAGCCGAGCACTAACTCTCACCTGTTAAGCAGCAGGTAGCCTAGCGGTTAAGAGCGTTGGACTATTAATCGAAAGATCGCTGGTTCAGACCACCGAGCCGAATAGGTGAAAAATCTGTTGATGTGCCCTTGAGCAAGGAACTTAACGCTAATTGCTCCTGTAAGTTGCTCTGGATAAGAGTGTTTCCTAAATGACTCAAATGAAAAAGCAGTAAACCTACCTCATAGAGAAGGCATCCCAGGGACCAGATGTCTGACTTGAAGTTGTAGCCACCCTCGTGGATCCTCTCTGGAGACATGTAGTACGGTGTCCCCACTGAGACAAAAAGGTCTGGTTTTAGACAACTGCTTTTTAACAATAAATCGTACATTTGAAATTGAGACAAGTACATGGGGCTTGAGCAATCATTAATACATAGCTTTACTGATGACTACAGCAACACTTTGAAATTCCAATTGATTTGCGAATGGGGAGTGGATAGTGACAATACAAAATACACTTAAAAGGTTGAGTAAACATGAATTCTGTCCACAAATGTACCTACATTTATTTTATATGTCAATCGTTTATTATTAGTGAATGCCATAATGTAGTTATTTAGTTAGATATGTTTCTCTATTAGCTAAAATCTTGTTTTTTCAAAGCCATTTTAGCTGTCGTGCTAGATGTTCGGTCCAAACAGATTCACAAATCATGGGACTTTGTCGCTCAATGCATATGTTGACTTCCTCCGAGGAACATGTTGCTAGGCACCCCCCTGAACTTGTCGGGGCAGGCCTGTTCCCTCTGTGGCTAAAGCCAGTGTGAGAAATGTGCTAACAAACCTTTGTGCTATGAAACCAAATATATACTGCACTATGACCCACAAAACGTATTTGCTAGATTCATGAGTGCTGTTAGCCAAAACAAGGAAAGTGAACTTCAAAACGTGGAATTTGCAGCTGTTGTTGGTAAGTAATGAATCTGCTAGCTTCTGACATGACTTACTGCATATTTTTATACCCAAAATCATTTGGCCAACTTTTGTTGAATAGGGCCCCAAGAGCAGCAGCTAATAATGGAAAGAGAATCAAATACCAATATATAAAACACCTCACTAGCGACAATACACTGATGCTTTTGTTTGGGTGACAAGTCCATCCACAAAACCAACATGCATCATATGTTAGTTTGTTCGACAATCATTCCATCTCCAGACCAAACCCCCTAAAACCCAGCCCATCTATTGGATTGACAATCATTCCGTCTCCAGCCCAAACCCCCTAAAACCCAGCCCATCTATTGGTTTGACAATCATTCCATCTCCAGCCCAAACCCCCTAAAACCCAGCCCATCTATTGGTTCGACAATCATTCCATCTCCAGCCCAAACCCCCTAAAACCCAGCCCATCTATTGGTTTGACAATCATTCCATCTCCAGCCCAAACCCCCTAAAACCCAGCCCATCTATTGGTTTGATAATCATTCCATCTCCAGCCCAAACCCCCTAAAACCCAGCCCATCTATTGGTTCGACAATCATTCCATCTCCAGCCCAAACCCCCTAAAACCCAGCCCATCTATTGGTTCGACAATCATTCCATCTCCAGCCCAAACCCCCTAAAACCCAGCCCATCTATTGGTTTGACAATCATTCCATCTCCAGCCCAAACCCCCTAAAACCCAGCCCATCTTTCCATCTCTACCTAAAGGGGGGAAAGCAGACACTGAATATATTTGCATATGCAAACGCATGCGTAGGTCAGCAACCTTAATAAAGCATGACACTGTGAGCAGTTGCCAAGGAGACCGGAGAGGGTTTGTTAAAAAGGTGCTGTTCTCTGAGGCTAGTTTTAGTTTTGAGTTTTATTTATTTGCACCAAAGAAAGCAAGTGATAGACAACAAAATGACAACAAAATGTAAAACAATACAGATAAATAAAAAACAATGTGCAGGTGTGGTTGGAAGCCCAAGGGCTGATATGAAAACCACACCACAAAAAAAAGTACAAGAATAAAAAAGGTTTGTTAAAACAGATAACAAAACATACTAATTATAAATGTATGAATGAATTGATCAGTAATATATTTATTTTGTTTAAATGTGTGAGTGTGTGAGAGTTAGGCTATATGGAGAAGATTACTGAGCAGTTTGGTTCATCAGACTCCCAGTGCAGATGGAGCCAGGTAATTAGAGGAGGTGGCTAGTCTTGAAAATGTATTTTGCAGGATGAGTAATTTGTGTAGGTAGAAGGCATATGTACTGGCCCAGAAAATATTCCAGTAAATGAGACATGGGTAAATTAAGTTATAGAATAGAGTTTTAAGAAGCAAGACTGATGAACTAAAACACTAATCTTTCTGATGATACTAGGCAGGTTTCCCAGTGGGGGCGGCAGGTAGCCTAGTGGTTAGAGCGTTGGGCCAGAAAAACGAAAGGTTGCTAGATCAAATCCCTGAGCTGACAAGGTAAAAATGTGTCTTTCTACCCCTGAACAAGGCAATTAACCCACTGTTCCTTGGCCGTCATTGTAAATAAGAATTTGTTCTTAACTGACTTGCCTAGTTAAATAAAGGTAAAATACTAACAGATTTCATCACTTTGCTGCAGACAAATTGAATATGATCTTTCCAGTATAACTTTTCATCAATTAAAACTCAGTGGAATCTAGTAATTGTGAATTGTTCCATTTCATTCCCATCAATTGAGATTCTGGGTCTTTTTTTAAAAATTTTTTTAACTATATTTCTTATTCTTACTAGTGAATACAAAAATTCACGATTGCTCAGTTTGGCCGGGCGGCCAGCTCTAGGAAGACTTGGTGGTTCCAAACTTCTTCCATTTAAGACTGATGGAGGGCACTGTGTTCTTGGGGACCTTCAATGCTGCAGAATTTTTTGGTACCCTTCCCCATATCTGTGCCTCGACACAATCCTGTCACTGAGCTCTACGGAGAATTCCTTCAATCTCATGATTTAGTTTTTGCTCTGACATGCACTGTCAACTGTGGGACCTTATATAGACAGGTGTGTGCCTTTCCAAATCATGTCCAAGTATAAGAATATTTTGAAGATAAATACACAACGCAGAGGATGAGAGTACTAGAATTAATGGTCAATAGGGAATTGTCAATGTAAATAGGAGTTGGGTTTCGGTTCAACATCTGTTCAGAATCTGTGGAATGTCACTCCTGAACTCAGAGCTACGTGTGCCACGTTTTCATTGGTCTGTACATTGAGTCGAGAGCAGGATACTTGTTATTTGGCCATTGGACAAGTTGTACTGCAAGGACTTCTGATTGGTCAACCCCAGGCTAGGGTGGGGGGTAATAAATGGCATACTGTTCCTTTGTCCAATGGAGAAAAGCTGAGGAGAGGGAAGACTAAACATCTGAACATCTACCTCCCAGCATAACATCTTGATTTGTTCTTCTCAAATAAACCTATTTTTCTCCCAGTGATTTGCTTTGGAGTTGCTTTGTGTTATTGAAGAATAACATAAATTGCTAACACTTGGTGCCGTGACCCGGATGAATTGGTCTGAACAACAACAATAAGAAAACTTATCAACTGTGTGTTGATCCAGAGGAAAGAGAGGATGCTGTGCACAACCCACTTTGGGGAGTCAACTCTTAATCTCCTGATTGATGGCAGATTTGCTGGGTGAGTCGAGACCAATATCATTTTAAAAGAACCAAATCAGGTTAAAATAGTGCATGCAATGAGTGATATGTATCTGTGATGTAGAAGTGTTCAAGTACTTTGTTTTCTTACAGAGTTTAGTCCTTTGGCACTCTATTAAAAGGTTTGAGGCCTCTAATTTTGTGAAATCTTCTTGTTGTATAGAAGTAGGTTGCTAGTTGAGAGGCAATTGTTTTGGGGTGAAATCTTCTTGTTGCATAGAAGTGAGTTGTTAGTTGAGTAGCAATTTTTACACGTATGGTTAATGTAAACCTTCAACAAACTTTTTGAAGTGAACATGCGTTTTTATTGGTAGCCAAGCTCTACAGAGACAATTTGTGTTCTAGAAGAGGTTTGAGTCCTCAAAAGGGGTTATATATATATACACAGTTGAAGTCGGAAGTTTATATACACCTTAGCCAAATACATTTAAACTCAGTTTTTCCCAATTCCTGACATTTTAATCCTAGTAAAAATTCCCTATCTTAGGTCAGTTTGGATCACCACTTTATTTTAAGAATGTGAAATGTCAGAATAATAGTAGAGAATGATTTCAGCTTTTATTTCTTTCATCACATTCCCAGTGGGCAGAAGTGTACATGCACTCAATTCGTATTTGGTAGCATTGCCTTTAAATTGTTTAACTTGGGTCAAACGTTTCGGGTAGCATTTCCACAAGCTTCCCACAATAAGTTGGGTGAATTTTGGCCCATTCTTCCTGACAGAGCTGGTGTAACTGAGTCAGGTTTGTAAGGCCTCCTTGCTCGCACACGCTTTTTCAGTTCTGCCCACAAATGTTCTATAGGATTGAGGTTAGGGCTTTGTGATGGCCACTCCAATACCTTGACCTTGTTGTCCTTAAGCCATTTTACCACAACTTTGGAAGTGTGCTTGGGGTCATTGTCCATTTGGAAGACCCATTTGCGACCAAGCTTTAACTTCCTGACTGATGTCTTGAGATGTTGTTTCAATATATCCACATAATTTTCCAACCTCATGATGCCATCTATTTTGTGAAGTGCACCAGTCCCTCCTGCAGCAAAGCACCCCCACAACATGATGCTGCCACCCCCATGCTTCACGGTTGGGATGGTGTCCTTTGGCTTGCAAGTCTCCCCCTTTTTCCTCCAAACATAACGATGGTCATTATGGCCAAACAGTTCTATTTTTGTTTTATCAGACCAGAGGAAATTTCTCCAAAAAGTACGATCTTTGTCCCCATGTGCAGTTGCAAACCGGAGTCTGGCTTTTTTATGGCGGTTTTGGAGCTGTGACTTCTTCCTTCTTGAGTGGCCTTTCAGGTTATGTCGATATAGAACTTGTTTTACTGTGGATGTAGATCATTTTGTACCTGTTTCCTCCAGCATCTTCACAAGGTCCTTTGCTGTTGTTCTAGGATTGATTTGCACTTTTCGCACCAAAGTACGTTCATCTCTAGGAGACAGAATGCGTCTCCTTCCTGAGCGGTATGACGGCTGCGTGGTCCCATGGTGTTTATACTTGCGTACTATTGTTTGTACAGATGAACGTGGTACCTTCAGGTGTTTGGAAATTGCTCCCAAGGATGAACCAGACTTATGGAGGTCTGCAATTTCTTTTCTGACTTCTTGGCTGATTTCTTTTGATTTTCCCATGATGTTAAGCAAAGAGGCACTGAGTTTGAAGGTAGGCCTTGAAATACATCCACAGGTACACCCCCAATTGACTCACATGATGTCAATTAGCCTATCAGAAGCTTCTAAAGCCATGACATAATTTTCTGGAATTTTCCAAGCTGTTTAAAGGCACAGTCAGCTTAGTGTATGTAAACCTTTCACCTATGGAATTGTGATACAGATAATTATAAGTTAAATAATCTGTCTGTAAACAATTGTTGGAAAAATTACTTGTGTAATGAACAAAGTAGATGTCCTAACCTAACCGACTTGCCAAAACTATAGTTTGTTAACAAGAAATTTGTGGAGTGGTTGAAAAACGAGTTTTAATGACTCCAACCTAAGTGTATGTAAACTTCCGACTTCAACTGTACCCTATGGCTGACAATTAAAATGCATTACAGCACTCTATAGGAAAAATTACAATATGATCTTCATGTAATGTAATAGATTGTCATGTATTGTATATTGGAACCTAAGGCAAGAGATGTCTTGGGTTGAAACCTAAGTGTATGTAAACTTCCAACTTCAACTGTAGATGAGGAGATACAGATAAAATATTCAAAAAGTCAGATGTCAGTGAGTGGTTCTCACTTTTAAATAAGTTTGTTGTAATCACCCAATAGAAAACACATTTTATTTTAATTGTTAATGAAATCCAAAGTTGATGCAAGGATATCCATGAATCTACCAATGTTAGAATCGGGTGGCCAATAGATGCATGTAATTACCACTTTTTACTTCCAAAAAATGAACAGGAGGGAATTTCTATGAAAAGAGATTCAACATCAATGTTATCAGATGTAAGTGCGAGGTCCTCTCTTACAAAGAATTTAAAACATTTATGAACAAAAATGGCCCCTCCTCCCACTCTTGAGGTTGTACAGTGGTGAACACCATTATTAGGAGACAAGTCATAAAGCATGGTTGTCTCTTCAGTCAACCATGTTTCTGAAAGGGCAACAATGGAATGATTCAGAGAAGACGGATAATGAACAAGGTGGTCATGATTTTTAGGAAGACTGCGAATGTTCAAATGAAAGGTAGAAAATAAGCTTGTCTTGGAATTAGATCAATTGCTATACAGGTTGTTAAATTGCTTAACATTATAGTAATCACAAGTGATAGACTCATCTCTGGTAAATCTCAGGAAATTTGAATCTGGATCAACACAATGATTATATTTATTGTTTATATTTACTCTTTATTAATATCTAATGGGTTAAAGACCATGTTATCAGGGTTGATATGTTGTCAGGGTATGTTATGTTGTCAGGGTATGTTATGTTGTCAGGGTTCGGTATGTTATCAGGTTCAGTATGATATCAGGGTATGATATCAGGGTTGATATGTTATCAGGGTATGTTATAAGGGGTTGATATGTTATCAGGATTGATATCCTGACCAACTAAGAGAGATCCACTCTCTGGATGATTCCGACTGTGTAACAGAAACATAGAAGTGCAAGCCTCACATGTCCAATACAACCATACATTTGTGTTAGTTTTATATATAGGGGTGCACTTCCTATGGAATGCACACATAGACCACAGGACATCTTAATTGGGGAGAACGGGCTCGTGGTAATGACTGGATAGGAGTCAGTGAAATGGTATCAAATACATCAAACACATGGTTTCCAGGTGTTTGATGCCATTCCATTTGCTCTGTTCTGACCATTATTATGAGCTGTTCTCCCCTCAGCAGCCTCCACTGATTGACACAGTCCACATAACACCACTGAAGACTGTTTATGGTCATGAGGTTATGTGAAATACATGAACAACGTAGAGTAAATATGTGTGTGTGTGTGCGTTTATGTGTGCCAAATCAGTTGACTATAGCGCAGTCACTTGCCATAGGCCCACGACTGTTAGAGGAGTTGTGTGTGTGTCCTTTCTGTACAGTGTGTAGATGTTTACTGAATTCAAATGCCTGTCTCAGGCATTTTTTTGTGTTTTTCAATGAGATACCGTGTGTGTTCTTTTGCGTTTGTGTGTACTTTCCTGTGTGTGTTCCTGTGTATGATTGTTTCTGTTTCTGTGTGTGTGTGTGTTACCTAGGGAGTGTGCGGCGGTAGTCTTGGAGCTGAAGAAGCGTCCCAGTCCCAGGTCTCCCAGCTTCACCTCTCCTGTAGCAGTGATGAACACGTTGGCTGGCTTGATGTCTGTCTCAAAGAAAGAGAAAACAGTTCATGTTATTTATCAAGGTAGCTGTGGCTGTTAACAATACTGGGTTTATATATGTACGACATCTAAGTTCTCTGCATTGGCATGGTAGTTTTAGGAGCATTTCAAATTATCAAATTCAATCAATGTCCTAGGTCAGTGTTTCTCAACCTCAGGTCTGTGCACTGGCAGTTGACTTTGGTATAGTCGGCTATGGCAACACTTTTCCCTTGATGGTGTGTAGGGCACTGTGGTGGGTGTGGGGTACTGTGGTGTGTGTGGTGTACTGTGGTGTGTGTGGGGTACTGTGGTGTGTGTAGGGTACTGTGGTTTGTGGAGCACTGTGGTGTGTGGAGCACTGTGGGGCACTGTGGTGTGTGGGGCACAGTGGTGTGAGTGGGGAACTGTGGTGTGAGTGGGGAACTGTGGTGTGAGTGGGGAACTGTGGTGTGTGTGGGGAACTGTGGTGTGTGTGTAGGGCACTGTGGTGTGTGTAGGTCACTGTGGTGTGTGGGGCTCTGTGGTGTGTAGGACACTGGTGTATGTAGAAAATGCTTTTTAGTTAACTTTCCTTTCATTTCACTTTTTGGTTAACTGTCCCTTTTACTGCAGGCACCTCTGAGCCATAGAAATGTATAAATATCGCAACGTATCAGTCCTCTATGTCAAATCAAATCAAGTTTATTTTATATAGCCCTTCGTACATCAGCTAATATCTCAAAGTGCTGTACAGAAACCCAGCCTAAAACCCCAAACAGCAAGCAATGCAGGTGTAGAAGCATGGCGCTGCCCATACTAATACAGGCTTTTGGGCACTAGAGTCCTCTTTCCATCTCTACGCTATGAGCACACCTGCAACCAATTTCCCTTGTTAAATACCTGAGCTATGTCTTTTAGTTCAGGGTCAAACAACCCATGCAGTTGTGGAAAAGAAATCTGGACCCAAACAATTCAGCCGGGCTAGACAATCTGGACCCTCTCTTTCTAAAATTATCCGCCGAAATTGTTGCAACCCCTATTACTAGCCTGTTCAATCTCTCTTTCGTATCGTCTGGGATCCCCAAAGATTGGAAAGCTGCCGTGGTCATCCCCCTCTTCAAAGGGGGAGACACTCTAGACCCAAACTGCTACAGACCTATATCTATCCTACCCTGCCTTTCTAAGGTCTTCGCAAGCCAATCTGACAAACAGATCACCAAACATTTCGAATCCCACCGTACCTTCTCCGCTATGCAATCTGGTTTCCGAGCTGGTTATGGGTGCACCTCAGCAACGCTCAAGGTCCTAAACGATATCATAACCGCCATCGATAAGAGACAATACTGTGCAGCTGTATTCATCGACCTGGCCAAGGCTTTCGACTCTGTCAATCACCACATTCTTATCGGCAGACTCAACAGCCTTGGTTTCTCAAATGACTGCCTTGCCTTGTTCACCAACTACTTCTCAGACAGAGTTCAGTGTCAAATCGGAGGGCCTGCTGTCCGGACCTCTGGCAGTCTCTATGGGGGTGCCACAGGGTTCAATCCTCGGGCCGACTCTTTTCTCTGTATACATCAATGATGTCGCTCTTTCTGCTGGTGATTCTCTGACCCACCTCTACGCAGACGACACCATTCTGTATACTTCTGGCCCTTCTTTAGACACCGTGTTAACTAACCTCCAGACGAGCTTCAATGCCATACAACTCTCCTTCCGTGGCCTACAACTGCTCTTAAATGCAAGTAAAACTAAACCATGCTCTTCAACCGATCGCTGCCCACACCTGCCCGCCCGTCCAGCATCACTACTTTGGACGGTTCTGACAGAATATGTGGACAACTACAAATACCTAGGTGTCTGGTTAGACTGTAAACTCTCCTTCCAGACTCACATTAAGCATCTCAAATCCAAAATTAAAACTAGAATTGGCTTCCTATTTCGCAACCAAGCATCCTTCACTCATGCTGCCAAACATACCCTCGTAAAACTGACTATCCTACCGATCCTTGACTTCGGCGATGTTATTTACAAAATAGCTTCCAACACTCTACTCAGCAAATTGGATGCAGTCTATCACAGTGCCATCTGTTTTGTCACCAAAGCCCGATATACTACCCACCACTGCGACCTGTATGCTCTCGTTGGCTGGCCCTCGCTTCATATTCGTCGCCAAGCCCACTGGCTCCAGGTCATCTATAAGTCTTTGCTAGGTAAAGCCCCGCCTTATCTCAGCTTACTGGTCACCATAGCAGCACCCACCCGTAGCACGCGCTCCAGCAGGTATATTTCACTGGTCACCCCCAAAGCCAATTCCTCATTTGGCCGCCTTTCCTTCCAGTTCTTTGCTGTCAGTGACTGGAACGAACTGCAAAAATCACTGAAGCTGGAGACTCATATCTCCCTCACAAGCTTTAAGCACCAGCTGTCAGAGCAGCTCACAGATCACTGCACCTGTAAATAGCTCATCTGTAAATAGCCCATCCAACTACCTCATCCCCATACTGTTATTTATTTGATTTATTTTTCACCCCAGTATCTCTACTTGCACACTCATCTTCTGCACATCTATCACTCCAGTGTTTAATTGCTATATTGTAATTATTTTGCCACTATGGCCTATTTATTGCCTTACCTCCATTGTCCTACCTCATTTGCACACATTGTATATAGACTTTTTCTATTGTATTATTGACTGTATGTTTGTTTATTCCATGTGTAACTCTGTGTTGTTGTATGTGTCGCACTGCTTTTCTTTATCTTGGCCAGGTCACAGTTGTAAATGAGAACTTGTTCTCAACTGGCCTACCTGGTTAAATAAAGGTGAAATAAAAATTAAAACTCACAACCAATGATGTATATAAACCCTGGATTGCTGATGCTATGTATTGGCCAATGAAAGGCTTTGAAGCCACCGGTCGGCCATATTGACACTCCCCAATACAGTCGTGGCCAAAAGTTTTGAGAATGACACAAATATTAATTTCAACAAAGTTTGCTGCTTCGATGTCTTTAGATATTTTTGTCAGATGTTACTATGGAATACTGAAGTATAATTACAAGCATTTCATAAGTGTCAAAGTCTTTTATTGACAAATACATGAAGTTGATGCAAAGAGTCAATATTTGCAGTGTTGACCCTTCTTTTTCAAGACCTCTGCAATCCGCCCTGGCATGCTGTCAATTAACTTCTGGGCCACATCCTGACTGATGGCAGCCCATTCTTGTATAATCAATGCTTGGAGTTTGTCAGAATTTGTGGGTTTTTGTTTGTCCACCTGCCTCTTGAGGATTGACCACAAGTTCTCAATGGGATTAAGGTCTGGGGAGTTTCCTGGCCATGGACCCAAAATATCGATGTTTTGTTCCCCGAACCACTTAGTTATCACTTTTGCCTTTGGGGCAAGGTGCTCCATCATGCTGGAAAAGGCATTGTTTGTCACCAAACTGTTCCTGGATGGTTGGGAGAAGTTGCTCTCAGAGGATGTGTTGGTACCATTCTTTATTCATGGCTGTGTTCTTAGGCAAAATTGTGAGTGAGCCCACTCCCTTGGCTGAGAAGCAACCCCACACATGAATGGTCTCAGGATGCTTTACTGTTGGCATGACACAGGACTGATGGTAGCGCTCACCTTGTCTTCTCCGGACAAGCTTTTTTCCGGATGCCCCGGAAAGGGGAAAGGGGATTCATCAGAGAAAATGACTTTACCCCAGTCCTCAGCAGTCCAATCCCTGTACCTTTTGCAGAATATCAGTCTGTCCCTGATGTTTTTCCTGGAGAGAAGTGGCTTCTTTGCTGCCCTTCTTGACACCAGGTCATCCTCCAGAAGTCTTCGCCTCACTGTGCGTGCAAATGCACTCACACTTGCCTACTGCCATTCCTGAGCAAGCTCTGCACTGGTGGTGCCCCAATCACGCAGCTGAATCAACTTTAGGAGACGGTCCTGGTGCTTGCTGGACTTTCTTGGGCGCCCTTAAGCCTTCTTCACAACAATTGAACCGCTCTCCTTGAAGTTCTTGATGATCCGATAAATGGTTGATTTAGGTGCAATCTTACTGGCAGCAATATCCTTGCCTGTGAAGCCCTTTTTGTGCAAAGCAATGATGACGGCACGTGTTTCCTTCCAGGTAACCATGGTTGACAGAGGAAGAACAATGATTCTAAGCACCACCCTCCTTTTGAAGCTTCCAGTCTGTTATTCGAACTCAATCAGCATGACAGTGATCTCCAGCCTTGTCCTCGTCAACACTCACACCTGTGTTAACGAGAGAATCACTGACATGATGTTCGTAATAATGAATGTCGGACCAAGTACGTAGAGTTCCACATAATTTTCATGAATAAAGTGAAACTTAAGCAAAGACAAAACAAATAAAGAATAAACGAACCGTGACGACAATGCAGTGCTAACAGGCAACTAAACATAAACAATATCCCATAACCCACAGGTGGAAAAAATGCTGCTTAAGTATGATCCCCAATTAGAGACAACGATAACCAGCGGCCTCTAATTGGGAATCATACAAATCACCAACATTGAAAATAAACCTAGAAGCCCACATAGAAAATATAAACTAGAACAACCCCCCAGTCACGCCCTGACCTACTCTACCATAGAAAATAAAGGCTTTCTATGGTCAGGACGTAGCAGGGCTGAAATGCAGTGGAAATGTTTTTGGGGGATTCAGTTCATTTGCATGGCAAAGAGGGACTTTGTAATTAATTGCAATTCATCTGATCACTCTTCATAACATTCTGGAGTATATGCAAATTGCCATCATACAAACTGAGGCAGCAGACTTTGTGAAAATGTATATTTGTGTCATTCTCAAAACTTTTGGCCACGACTGTAGTTGCAGTCCTCCATAGGAATTAATGGAATTCCACAGTACTTCAATTCAATTACATTTATTTAAGTATTTTTTTGTTGTAGTGGGGAAAGTAACATTAGTACTCTCTAAAATAATATACTTTAAGGAAATGATTGTTGTTTATCTCACATAATATAATTTAAAAGTATGCATTGAGGTGTTTGTAATAGAATAAATGTGTCAAAAATGAATGTAGACATTAATACATGCATTTCTATAGCTTCCAAAATATTTTTTACTATTGAGGAGTACCAAGATGGCTGCGCGGCGGCTTCAATACAGCGCCCCCTGTCGGGTCATCAAGAATTTATTCACATCATTGGTCACAATATCCAACATGAGTAACCCAAAATATTGTTTACATTTTACTTAGTTTTTCATGTGTTTATAGATGCGCATTTTAAGATGCATTGTTGTAGAATGTTGAGTTGTTGCCATGTCTAGATATGTAAAGGAATGTTTTTGCATACGTCTTGAAATTATCAGATTTATACACTACCATTCAAAAGTTCGGGGTCACTTAGAAATGTCCTTGTTTTTGAAAGAAAAGCACATTTTTTGTCCATTAAAATAACCTAAAATTAATCCGAAATATAGTGTAGACATTGTTAACGTTGTAAATTACTATTGTAGCTGGAAATGGCTGATTTTGAATGGAATATCTACATAGGCGTTAAGAGGCCCATTATCAGCAACCATCACTCCTGTGTTCCAATGGCACGTTGTGTTAGCTAATCCAAGTTTATAATTTTAAAAGGCTAATTGATCATTAAAAACCCCTTTTTCTAATGATCAACAACAGCATTTGTGGGTTCGATTACAGGCTCAAAATGGCCAGAAACAAAGAACTTTCTTCTGAAACTCATCAGTCTATTCTTGTTCTGAGAAATGAAGGCTATTCCATGCGAGAAATGGCCAAGAAACTGAAGATCTCGTACAACGCTGTGTACTACTCCCTTCACAGAACAGCTCAAACTGCCCTAACCAGAATAGAAAGAGGAGTGGGAGGCCCCGGTGCACAACTGAGCAAGAGGACAAGTACATTAGAGTGTCTAGTTTGAGAAAAAGATGCCTCACAAGTCCTCAACTGGCAGTTTCATTACATAGTACCTGCAAAACACCAGTCTCAACGTCAACAGTGAAGAGGCGACTCCGGGATGCTGGCCTTCTAGGCAGAGTTCCTCTGTCCAGTGACTGTGTTCTTTTGCCCATCTTAATATTTTATTTCATTGGCCAGTCTGAGATACGGATTTTTCTGCCTAGAAGGCCAGCATCCCGCAGTCGCCTCTTCACTGTTGACGTTGAGACTGGTTTTTTGCGGGTACTATTTAATGAAGCTGCCAGTGTAGGTGTAGATTGAGAGAAGGGGAGAGGGGGGAGAGGAAAGGTGGGACTGATTAAAAAGGGGGAAACGGAAAGGGGGATTAGAGAAAAAAATGTAATAGAGAAGAACGAAGTTAAGAAGTGAGAGAGGAAGAGGAGTTAATGAAAGTGGTTGTTTACCGCGGTGCATGACTCTACGGGAGTGCATGTGCTCCAGGGCACTGCACAGCTGGACAAAATATTTCCATATTGTCCTCTCTGGGATGAGCCGCCTCTTCTTCTTAAAGTGCTGCGAGAGAGAGAGGAGAAGTTAGGAAAATAGACAGAAACAGAGCTGTGAGTAAAGCCTGGATTCTCTCTCTCTCTCTCCAACACACACACACACACACACACGCGCGCGCGCACCCACACACATCCCACAAACACACACACTGCCTTCCCTCTCTCCCTAACAAGTGCACACACACACTCGCCTCAAAACCCCCTGATTCAATGTCAGACAGCCCCCAAAACGGTGCGGAACATCTAAAGAATGAATCTGTGCATTACCATTTACCCTGTATTTGAGTGTGTAATGAGAAGCCATTTGGGAGAGGTAGCCTAACGAGAGTTGACACTGCCAGCGCACAGAGCCAAGCACCTAATTAACAATAATATGGCTAATTAAACTGCCAAAACTTTGTTTAATGCCCCAAAACAACAAATGTTAGTATTTTCTTTCAACTTTTTTTCCATCCCCCAAACTTCTTCAGGTTTTTTGGAATAAAACACCTTTTTTAATTACAAGGACATTTGCCGCCAGCAAGATGTTTTTGACTGTGATCTGCATATCGGTTGAATTGAGAGCTTGGAATTAGGAATCTCTTTGTACATCATTATAATGATGCCTTAAAAAGATAAGACAACAATAAAGTCAAACTGAAGATGGAAAAGGGATCAGTTTGGGATTTAAACTTTTTGGGAACGAGAGGATAGAAGAAGACAGACGGACAAGGAGAGGACAAGATGAGGAACAAGCAAGGTTAAGAAGAAAAGGCAGAGGAAAGAGAGACGAGGAGAAGAAAGAGAGGAAAGAGAGACAAGGAGAGGAAAGAGAGACAAGGAGAGGAAAGAGAGACGAAAAGAGGAAAGAATGACGAGGAGAGGAAAGAGAGACGAGGAGAGGAAAAAGAGAGAGACGAGGAGAGGAAAAAGAGAGAGACGAGGAGAGGAAATAAGAGAGACGGGGGGAGGAAAGAGAGACGAGGAGAGGAAATAAGAGAGACGGGGAGAGGAAAGAGAGACGAGGGGAGGAAAAAGAGAGACGAGGAGAGGAAAGAGAGAGACGAGGAGAGGGAAAAGAGACGAGGAGAGGGAAAAGAGACGAGGAGAGGAAAAAGAGACGAGGAGAGGAAAAAAAGAGAGACGAGGAGAGGAAAAAGAGAAACGAGGAGAGGAAAAAGAGAGACGAGGAGAGGAAAGAGAGAGACGAGGAGAGGAAAAAAGAGAGATGAGGTAGAGACAAACAGATGCGGAGAGGGAAAGGTGGAGAGATGAGGAAAGCGATTGTGTGGAGGATATATGTTTTTATGTGCATCTTTGTGTGTGTGTGTGTGTGTGTGTGTGTGTGTGTGTGTGTGTGTGTGTGTGTGTGTGTGTGTGTGTGTGTGTGTGTGTGTGTGTGTGTGTGTGTGTGTGTGTTTGTGTGATGGGGCGTGACAGCGTCAGGCTGGTGGAGGTACAGAGAGGCTAAGGAGAGGTTGTGTCTGTCAGAGCAGGCTGTCAGAGCCTGGGGGACTCTTCTCATCTCTCTCCCCTGGTCTATCGCTCTCTCTTCATCTCTCTCTCTTTCTCCTCTCCCCAGATCTCTGTCTCTCTCACACACACACACACACATCCCCCCTCTCCCCACTCCCACTCTCTCTCTCCTGGCCCTGTCCATCCCAGCAGACGAGCCAGGGGGATGTTATTCAAACCCCTGAAGGTTTAGCCTCATCCTGCCATGCACCACCTGAGACCAGCCACCAGTGACCAGTCGGTGTCTGACCTCTCACCTTGATCATCTGAGAGAGGTCGCCGGCATCCGCCAGCTCCAGCAAGATGTTGAGCTCGTTGTCCTCGATGAAGGAGTCCAGGTACTTGATCACGTTGGGGTGGTTCAAATGCTGTGAGGAGAAGAAAACAGCATGCCAGTTCAGGTTCTACAGTCATGTCTGTTTGAGAAGGTGGAGTTTTCTATCTCAAATCAGATGAACCAAACTGTTCCAGTTAGACAAGGTTAACATGTCTTGTTGTCCTCACTCAAATGTATTAACATGTCCCCCCTGGACAAATATAGTCACAGTACTAGAGGTCGACCGATTATGATTGTTCAATGCCGATACCGATACCGATTATTGGAGGGCCAAAAAAAGACGATAGCGATTAATCGGACGATTATTTTATTTGTTTATTTGTAATAATGACAATTGGTTTGAAGAAATCAACTGTGGGAGCAATTATTAGGAAATGGAAGACATACAAGACAACTGATAATCTCCCTCGATCTGGGGCTCCACGCAAGATCTCACCCCGTGGGGTCAAAATGATCACAAGAACGGTGAGCAAAAATCCCAGAACCACACGGGGGGACCTAGTGAATGACCTGCAGAGAGCTGGGACCAAAGTAACAAAGCCTACCATCAGCAAGGGCATTGAAGATGAAACGTGGCTGGGTCTTTCAGCATGACAATGATCCCAAACACACCGCCCGGGCAACGAAAGAGTGGCTTCGTAAGAAGCATTTCAAGGTCCTGGAGTGGCCTAGCCAGTCTCCAGATCTCAACCCCATAGAAAATCTTTGGAGGGAGTTGAAAGTCCGTGTTGCCCAGCAACAGCCCCAAAACATCACTGCTCTAGAGGAGATCTGCATGGAGGAATGGGCCAAAATACCAGCAACAGTGTGTGAAAACCTTGTGAAGACTTACAGAAAACGTTTGACCTCTGTCATTGCCAACAAAAGGTATATAACAAAGTATTGAGATAAACTTTTGTTATTGACCAAATACTTATTTTCCACCATAATTTGCAAATAAATTCATTAAAAATCCTACAATGTGATTTTCTGGATTTTTACCTATGATGAAAATTACAGGCCTCTCTCATCTTTTTAAGTGGGAGAACTTGCACAATTGGTGGCTGACTAAATACTTTTTTGCCCCACTGTACATCACTCAGAAATCCCTGAAGCGTATGGGTGGGATAGGAAAACAGGATCATACTATAGCAATCTCACCTACGGGTGTGTGTGTGTGTGAGCGTCCGGGTAAGTGTAATCGTGTGAAGATATAGTGTTGGTCCGTGAGCCTGTGCACATGATTTACGTGTGTGTGTGTGTGTGTGTGTGTGTGTGTGTGTGTGTGTGTGTGTGTGTGTGTGTGTGTGTGTGTGTGTGTGTGTGTGTATGTGTGTGTGTGTGTGTGTGTGTGTGTGTGTCCTCTCTTCGTTCGTATAGAGTCAAATGACCAACAGACTCTGAGACAGCTTCTACCCCCAAGCCATGAGAATAGCCTGACTGCTAAATAAGTTAATTAAATGGTTAGACAAACTCACACACACACACTACATCGACACTCCCACACATAACTCCCACACAATCACATACACTACATACACTACATACACTCACACAGTTTTACATTTACTGCTGCTAATCTGTTGGTTATTTTACTCTCATTATTATTATTATTACTATTACTATTATAATTATTATTATTCTCTCCTAATGCCTAGTCACTTTTACCCTGCCTTAATGTACATATCTACCTCAAATACCTTGTACCCCTGCACATTGATCTGGTTCTGGTACTCCTTGTATGTAGCTCCACATTGATCTGGTACTGCTATTCCCTGTATGTAGCTCCACATTGATCTGGTTCTGGTATTCCCTGTATGTAGCTCCACATTGATCTGGTACTGGTACTCCCTGTATATAGCTCCACATTGATCTGGTACTGGTATTCCCTGTATATAGCTCCACATTGATCTGGTACTGGTATTCCCTGTATATAGATCCACATTGATCTGGTACTGGTACTCCCTGTATGTAGCTCCACATTGATCTGGTACTGGTATTCCCTGTATATAGCTCCACATTGATCTGGTACTGGTATTCCCTGTATATAGCTCCACATTGATCTGGTACTGGTATTCCCTGTATGTAGCTCCACATTGATCTGGTACTGGTATTCCCTGTATGTAGCTCCACATTGATCTGGTACTGGTACTCCCTGTATGGAGCTCCACATTGATGTGGTACTGGTACTCCCTGTATATAGCTCCACATTGATGTGGTACAGGTACTCCCTGTATATAGCTCCACATTGATGTGGTACAGGTACTCCCTGTATATAGCTCCACATTGATCTGGTACTGGTACTCCTTGTATGTAGCTCCACATTGATCTGGTATTCCCTGTATATAGCTCCACATTGATCTGGTACTGGTACTCCTTGTATGTAGCTCCACATTGATCTGGTACTGGTACTCCCTGTATGGAGCTCCACATTGATGTGGTACTGGTACTCCCTGTATATAGCTCCACATTGATGTGGTACAGGTACTCCCTGTATATAGCTCCACATTGATGTGGTACAGGTACTCCCTGTATATAGCTCCACATTGATCTGGTACTGGTATTCCCTGTATATAGATCCACATTGATCTGGTACTGGTACTCCCTGTATGTAGCTCCACATTGATCTGGTACTGGTATTCCCTGTATATAGCTCCACATTGATCTGGTACTGGTACTCCTTGTATGTAGCTCCACATTGATCTGGTACTGGTATTCCCTGTATATAGCTCCACATTGATCTGGTATTCCCTGTATGTAGCTCCACATTGATCTGGTATTCCCTGTATATAGCTCCACATTGATCTGGTACTGCTATTCCCTGTATGTAGCTCCATTCTCCAGTATTTTATTTAACTCTTGTGTATTTATTTCATTAAAACTGTTTATTATTATTTTTAAACTCTGCTTAGTTGGGAAGAGCTCGTAAGCAAGCTTTTCACGGGAAAGCAACACAACATTCCTCAGAAATGCAACCTAACCACTGATTACAGCCTGCTGGCTAGATAGTAAGTATCTCTCGGCCTGTTTTACACATGTACTGTACTGTACTATACAGCCTCTTAAAACACATTAGAGCCTGCTGGCTAGTTATGAAGAATCTCTCGGCCTGTTTCACACATGTACAGTACAATACGGCCTCTTAAACACATTAGACCCTGCTAGCTAGCCTCTTAAAACACCCCCCCCCCCATATGGATCAATAGGTGTCTAGACAGATATTCATATATCATACTGTGTGTGTGTGTGTGTGTGTGTGTGTGTGTGTGTGTGTGTGTGTGTGTGTGTGTGTGTGTGTGTGTGTGTGTTTGTGTGTTTGTGTGTGTGTGTGTGTGTGTGTGTGTGTGTGTGTGTGTGTGTGTGTGTGTGTGTGTGTGTGTGTGTGTGTGTGTGTGTGTGTGTGTGTGTGTGTTTGTGAGAGTGTGTGTTGTGATCAGTGTTTAATTTGGAAGTTGGAAGGTGCCGGAATAAAAAGTGAGCCCGAGTAGGGGGGTGACCTGGGGGGCTCAGAGGTACCGGAATGCATAACAAAAAAAACGTTATAATAGAGCATCGCATTCATTATCACTTTTTCTTGCTGAAATAGAGCAGTAGAGAAAATAGAGCTGTAGAGTAGAGGAGCTTGCAGAAATTGCAAACATGGGGGGGGGGGGGGGGGGGGGGGGATGGTAGCCTTTTATAAATGCATTTCATGCAATGCTACATCATTTTAGATGGCTGGAGACTTTAGCAGAATATGTTTTAATACAGCACAAATGATGGAAATGACAGGCTACTTCGACACTAACAAACTGAGTGAATCTGGGATCAATAAAAACGACCTGGTCTTAAAACCATCAATAGGCTAGACCTAGGAGTGTGGAGACACATATTGTACTGTATGAGGAGGAAGTTCTAGTCCTAAAAAAAGCTTTCCAATTTCACTGACTCACCCAATGATGCGCAGCTCACTCACAGTCGATGGCCGATAAGCTTGTGCCAGAAGCCTATCTCAAATCAAATGTTATTTGTCACATGCGCCGAATACAACAGGTGTAGACCTTACCGTGAAATGCTTACTTACAAGCCCTTAGCCAACAATGCAGTTCAAGAAATCACAACAATCACACCAACAATGGCCACGAGTTGGTCTATATAGGCTAGCTACAATGTTGCGCAATTCTTAGAATATCAGGTACGTTTTCACATTATGTTCTTTAGGGGCAGGAGAATTACAGAGGAGTCAAATAGGTTCCGGAACGAAATAGTCCAAAACTGAGAGGTGCCGGATCCTCAAATTAAGCACTGGTTGTGATGTACTCCTTTATCACGACAGACACACACACACACACACACACACACACACACACACACACACACACACTGTCAGTCTTCTTGTATGCTAATCTGACCCACTCTTCCTGACAGGGGTCTCTGCCCACAGATGCACACTTCAAGTCCCTGTCATAAACTCCACTTTACCGCCCGGCCGCCTCGCACGCTGCACCAAAACAAATGTCACCCCTGATGATGATGACAACAAACCACTTTAATTTATGCCACCGTAAAACCCCAACTGCCAGCGCAGCCGCCAATCACTCCGGGAGGCGTTACAAGCAGCAGATGGGGCGTGTGATTTGACGGGTCGTTAAAGTGACAGGCGGCATTGACAGGCGGGCGGGATCAAGGACCTGACAGGGCCACCTCCCTCCTTCCCTCCTTTTTCTTCTCCCTCTCTTTCTTTCTCATCCTCTCATGGCTTTTTCTGTGGCTGTCCCTCCTCCACACCTTGCGATGACATAAACGCACACACACACACACTCGACTCTAAACAGAGCTTCACAGCCAGCGTGAGATGACAGCAAACACACTTGGAGTGTCAGAACAGAGGCTCTCTTTGATCCCGTACAATGACAAAGAGTAACACACACACGTGAACAGACGGAGGACTATACGCACTTAACGATACTCCAAACACAGGTGTGCATAAGTGTGTGTGTGTGTGTGTGTGTGTGTGTGTGTGTGTGTGTGTGTGTGTGTGTGTGTGTGTGTGTGTGTGTGTGCGCGCGTGCGTGCGTGCGTGCGTGCGTGCGTGCGTGCGTGTGTGTGATATATACAGTACCAGTCAAAGTTTTTGGACACACTTATTTATTTTTACTATTTTAGACATTGTAGCATAATAATGAAGACATCAAAACTTTGAAACAACACATATGGAATCATGTAGTTACCAAATAACTGTTAAATATATTTTATATCTGAGATTCTTCAAAGTAGCCACCCTTTTGATGACAGCTTGGCATTCTCTCAACCAGGTTCACCTGGAATGCTTTTCCAACAGTCTTGAAGGAGTTCCCACATATGCTTGAGCACTTGTTGGCTGCTTTTCCTTCACCCTGCGGTCCAAATCATTCCAAACCATCTCAATTGGGTTGAGGTCGGGTGATTGTGGATGCCAGGTCATCTGATGCAGCACTCCATCACTCTCCTTCTTGGTCAAAAAGCCCTTACACAGCATGGAGGTGTGTTTTGGGTCATTGTCCTTTTGAAAAACAAATTAGTCCCATTAAGCGCAAACCAAATGGGATGGAGTTTCGCTGCAGAATGCTGCGGTAGCCATTATGGTTAAGTCTGCCTTGAATTCTAAATAAATCACAGACAGTGTCACCAGCAAAGCACCCCCACACCATCACACCTCCTCCTCCATGCTTCACGGTGGGAACCACACAGGCAGAGATCATCCTTTCACCTACTTTGCTTCTCACAAAGACACATCGTTTGGAACCAAAAATCTCACATTTGGACTCATCAGACCAAAGGACAGATTTCTACCGGTCTAATGTCCATTGCTCGTGTTTCTTGGCCCAAGCAAGTCTCTTCTTCTTACTGGTGTCCTTTAGTAGTGGTTTCTTTGCAGCAATTTGACCATGAAGGCCTGATTCACGCAGTCTCCTCTGAATAGTTGATGTTGAGATGTGTCTGTTACTTGAACTCTGTGAAGCAATTATTTGGGCTGCAATTTCTGAGGCTGGCAACTCTAATGAATTTATGCTCTGCAGCAGAGGTAAGTTTCCTGTGGCGGTCCTAATGAGAGCTAGTTTCATCATAGCGCTTGATGGTTTTAGCGACTGCACTTGAAGAAACTTTCGAAGTTCTTGAAATTTTCCGGATTAACTGACCTTCATGTCTTAAAGTCATGATGGACTGTTGTTTCTCTTTGCTTATTTGAGCTGTTCTTGCAATAATATGGACATTGTCTTTTACCAAATAGGGCTATATTCTGTATACCAACCCTACATTTTCACAACACAACTGATTGGCTCAAACGCATTAAGAAGGAAATGTACTTTTAAGAAGGCACACCTGTTAATTGAAATGCATTCCAGGTGACTACCTCATGAAGCTGGTTGAGAGAATGCCAAGAGTGGTGCAAAGCTGTAATCAAGGCAAAGGGTGGCTACTTTGAAGAATCTCAAATATAAAATATATTTTGATTTGTTTAACACTTTTTTGGTTACTACATGATACCATATGTGTTATTTCATCGTTTTGACTTCTTCACTATTATTCTACAATGTCGAAAATAGTAAAAATGAAGAAAAACCCTTGAATGAGTAGGTGTGTCCAAACTTTTGACTGGTACTGTATATACATCTGCCACTGATCAAGCCTGTATGTGTGTGTCAATGAATGTGTTTATATGACTGTGTGTATTATTAACTACAAACACATACATTGACACAGTCCCACTCACAGTCACAACCACACAAAGGCTGCCCCAACACACACGTTCGGCCCAGATCCTGTGACAAAGGGCCATAGCATTCTAAAACCTTACCATTTCACTGGCACAAGACTCAAGCACCCTGACACCCTCATCTCTAAAATGCTTCCTTACCTACACCTGCTGGATTCAAGTGCATCCTACAGTTAAACCAGATGATAAGAAACCCCTGAAGAGACCAAGCCAGAGAGAATCTTAATTTCATTTCTTTGATTCCTCACGTTCTCTCTCCTTGCCTCCTTCTCAAAACCGATTGGATGAGGAACCTCTGACCTTCTCATCCAATGGGTTTTGAGAAGGAGGCGAGGAAAGAGGCCTCAAGGAATCAAGGAAATGCAATTGAGATTCACCCCCTGAGAAAGAATTCCACCAGCCTTACCTTCAGCAGGTCAATCTCCTTGATGCAGTCCTGGCGAGCCTTGGCGTCCATCATTTCAAATATCTAAAGAAAAGAACAACGAAGTTTGTAACGTTATCCGACTGCATTGTCAGAGGTATTCCATAGAATCCTCAGCCAGCTCTAACACATAACCCCAGTGCCCAGCGTAAACCCAGTGATCTTCACGTCTAGTCCTGTAGAGCAGAAGTGTGTCTAGGCCTCTGATCCAAACACTAACCAACATGGTTCAGTGGTTTCTAGCATTAGGCTGGGGGAAAAAACTGCACACACTGTGGCCTTCCTGGTCCAGACGTGAACCACACTGCCTTTGCCAACCCTTGGCTGTATCTCAATAGTCCTTGATTAGCACTGATGTGAAAGGACGATGTCAGTGAAACAAATAGCTGGTTTGGTATCGCCAGGTATTCACCATATCGTCTTCCCTTTTCTATGTTTCACAGAACAGTGCACATGAAGGAGGGGAGACAAGGAGAGGAAGCCAATTTAAACTACTGAGATGTACCTATAGAGTAAATGCCTAAAAGGATAGGACTCAATATAGTACCTGGACTTTCTTCAGAGCCACATGCTGGCCCTCCAGAAGGTAGGTGGCTTTGTAGACCTCGCTGAACTGGCCCCGGCCAATCTTCTTCTCAATGCGGAAGTTGGCCAGCGTGCAGCAGTACTGGTGGCTCTGCACGTTTCTCAGTGAGGGGAAGAAGAATGGACAGTTTTAGTTAGGGAGAAATACTGTAGTAACCTGTTGAGAGAGAAGGTTCATATGTCATATGTTCATTGGATAGGATTGGCACATCTATTGATGTGCGTGAGTGACACTTTTCTGGGATTTGAATGAATGTGCCTTAATATCACTCAGGTGAGTTATTCATATAAACAGTGGCACTAACATTTGACAATGGCGACAGTTTTCTCCAAGGTTGGACATACATACTCTGGTATGTCTGTATCATCCTTGAACGACACAACAGTAACTAAAACCCATCTGAAAAATGTAGAAGAGTAGCAAACGTTTCTGTGTACTAAAAATGTCTGTCAGTTCTAGGAACCAAACTCAGCAAAAAAAGAAGCGTCCACTCACTGTCAACTGCGTTTATTTTCAGCAAACTTAACATCTGTAAATATTTGTATGAACATAACAAGATTCAACAACTGAGACATAAACTGAACAAGTTCCACAGACATGTGACTAACAGAAGTTGAATAATGTGTACCTGAACAAAGGGGGTCAAAATCAAAAGTAACAGTCAGTATCTGGTGTGGCCACCAGCTGCATTAAGTACTGCAGTGCATCTCTTCCTCAGGGACTGCACCAGATTTGCCAGTTCTTGCTGTGAGATGTTACCCCACTCTTCCATCAAGGCACCTGCAAGTTCCCAGACATTTCTGGGGGGAATGGCCCTAGCCCTCACCCTCCGATCCAACAGGTCCCAGACGTGCTCAATGGGATTGAGATCCGGGCTCTTCGCTGGCCATGGCAGAACACTGACATTCCTGTCTTGCAGGAAATCACGCACAGAACGAGCAGTATGGCTAGTGGCATTGTCATGCTGGAGGGGCATGTCAGGATGAGCCTGCAGGAAGGGTACCACATGAGGGAGGAGGATGTCTTTCCTGTAAAGCACAGCGTTGAGATTGCCTGCAATGACAACAAGCTCAGTCCGATGATACTGTGACACACCGCCCCAGACCATGACGGACCCTCCACCTCCAAATCGATACCGCTCCAGAGTACAGGCCTCGGTGTAACGCTCATTCCTTCAACGATAAACACGAATCCGACCACCACCCCTGGTGAGACAAAACCGCGACTCGTCAGTGAAGAGCACTTTTTGCCAGTCCTGTCTGGTCCAGCGACGGTGGGTTTGTGCCCATAGGCGACGTTGTTGCCGGTGATGTCTGGTGAGGACCTGCCTTACAACAGGCCTACAAGCCCTCAGTCCAGCCTCTCTCAGCCTATTACGGACTGTCTGAGCACTGATGGAGGGATTGTGCGTTCGGGTGTAACTCGGGCAGTTGCTGTTGCCATCCTGTACCTGTCCCGCAGGTGTGATGTTCGGATTTACCGATCCTGTGCAGGTGTTGTTACACGTGGTCTGCCACTGCGAGGACAGTCAGCTGTCCGCCCTGTCTCCCTGTAGCGCTGTCTTAGGCGTCTCACGGTATGGACGTTGCAATTTGTTGCCCTGGCCACATCTGCAGTCCTCATGCCTCCTTGCAGCATGCCTAAGGCACATTCATGCAGATGAGCAGGGACTCTGGGCATCTTTCTTTTGGTGTTTTTCAGAGTCAGTAGAAAGGCCTCTTTAGTGTCCTAAGTTTTCAGAACTGTGACCTTAATTGCCTACCGTCTGTAAGTGTCTTAACGACCGTTCCTTTTGTGCATGTTCATTAATTGTTTTTGGTTCATTGACCAAGCATGGGAAACAGTGTTTAAATCCTTTACAATGAAGATCTGTGAAGATATTTGGATTTTTACGAATTATCTTTGAAAGACAGGGTCCTGAAAAAGGGACGTTTATTTTTTTGCTGAGTTTATATGGCACAGCTAAGGGTCCGCAAGTCACTCAGTCACTCCGTAAAAGATTCTCACTCATACTGTATCACAGTGTTGACACTGGCTAACATGCTGACTATAGACAAGGCTGAAAATATAGTTCAGTTTGTCTTCCATTTACACAGAGCATCAGTCATTCACACAGTACATGTACCCAGCCAACCAAATGTTCCTGACCATGTCACATTTCAGGTTCCAATTCAAATCAGTTCACACAACAATGTGCCTTCTGTATACAGTTCCATAGTGGCCACTGTCACACCCAGGTTTCTAGGGCAAGATGGTTTCTAGGGCAAGATGGATTCTAGGGCAAGATGGTTTCTAGGGCAAGATGGTTTCTAGGGCAAGGTTGTTTCTATGGCAAGATGGTTTCTAGGGCAATGTTGTTTCTAGGGCAAGGTTATTTCTAGGGCAAGATGGTTTCTAGGGCAATGTTGTTTCTAGGGCAAGGTTATTTCTAGGGCAAGATGGTTTCTAGGGCAAGGTTGTTTCTAGGGCAAGTTTATTTCTAGGGCAAGATGGTTTCTAGGGCAAGATGGATTCTAGGGCAAGGTTATTTCTAGGGCAAAATGGATTCTAGGGAAAGAAGTTTTCTAGGGCAAGATGGTTTCTAGGGCAAGAAGGTTTCTAGGGCAAGAAGGTTTCTAGGGCAAGAAGGTTTCTAGGGCGAGAAGGTTTCTAGGGCAAGAAGTTGTCTAGGGCAAGAAGGTTTCTAGGGCAAGATGGTTTCTAGGGCAAGATGGTTTCTAGGGCAAGAAGTTTTCTAGGGCAAGATGGTTTCTAGGGCAAGATGGTTTCTAGGGCAAGATGGTTTCTAGGGCAAGATGGTTTCTAGGGCGAGAAGGTTTCTAGGGCAAGAAGGTTTCTAGGGCAAGATGGTTTCTAGGGCAAGATGGTTTCTAGGGCAAGATGGATTCTAGGGCGAGAAGGTTTCTAGGGCAAGATGGTTTCTAGGGCAAGATGGTTTCTAGGGCAAGATGGTTTCTAGGGCAAGATGGTTTCTAGGGCAAGAAGGTTTCTAGGGCAAGATGGTTTCTAGGGCAAGATGGTTTCTAGGGCAAGATGGATTCTAGGGTAATAAGGTTTCTAGGGCAAGATGGATTCTAGGGCAAGATGGATTCTAGGGTAATAAGGTTTCTAGGGCAAGATGGATTCTAGGGCAAGATGGATTCTAGGGCAAGAAGTTTTCTACGGCAAGATAAAATGCTGAGAGGAAAGTATCTCCCTTTATGCCACTTAAAAGACACTTTTATCCAGGAAAGTGAGTGCATACATTTTGAGTATGTGATCCAAATGGGAATTGAACCCACAACCTTGGTATTGCTAGTGTCACGCTCTTACCAACTGAGCGACATAAGACCAGCGTAGCTGGGTGGTTCAGTTGGTAAATCAAAGCATCTGTGGTCCTTTCTGTACCACCGGTCTGTCTCGGTGGCACAAGCCTCCCAACGGCTCCCCTTTTTGACAGACAGCCAGACGTTATTGATGCCATTTGTAATTGCCGTAATTGTTTCGAGGGGAGGGCTGGGGTGTGTCTGTGTGTGTCGATGCTAATACTGAGCGACACAAACCCTGGGTGACACACACTCTGATGCTTGGCGCCATGGAATATTCCCAGCTGCTCATTTACATATGCGCTGACCCAGATTAGCATGCTCTATTACAGAGTGCCACTGCTAATTAGAGCTAGCCTGATATGCTAATATGCTAGCCGGGCTGCTATCCTTACCTAGATTAGTCATTATATAACCCCATACTCCAAAACTGTGGCTCTGTCATATTTGGTATAACAC
Organism: Salvelinus namaycush; assembly: GCF_016432855.1. Taxonomy (NCBI): domain Eukaryota; kingdom Metazoa; phylum Chordata; class Actinopteri; order Salmoniformes; family Salmonidae; genus Salvelinus; species Salvelinus namaycush. Next base: position 18,791,475 of record NC_052337.1, on the reverse strand, counting down.
TACCTACAACTGTTATTGTTCTTGTTTCCATCAATTAATTACAAAACAATAGAGGAGAAATCTGTGTCATTGACGAGTGACAAGTTGTTTGTGAAGTAAACCTCACTAGTAGTGGGATGCTTTAAAAAGTACTAGGATATGCAGACTTACATCCCCCAAACATTGATTACATCTCCTCAAACCTGGGGTCCATTCAACACACCTGAGCTGACGGGGCAGAGTTCAGAGCCTGCCCTTACAGAGCATGACCCGGAGCAAGAGGGCATTCTGTTCTGCTCCATTCATCCAGGATGGGTTCAGACAAACATGACAGGACAGCAAGGAGGTTTGCTCTGCTCACTAAATACATACACTTCTACTATGCTTGAGTTGGAGAGTCATGTCCTTTAGAATTTATCTTTACATGTTTGTAATGCAACTTGGGCCACACTACGTGTTAACAATAACTTGAACTGAAATGCACATGGTACTTTGTCCCCCTGTTTGTTTTTAGGGCCTAGTATGGACAGCTGAGAGTGTTGAAGTTATCCTCTCAGTGCTCGGTGGGCTGACCAAAGACAGCAACAGCCTAATACTGGACTGGACTAGCCAGACTTGTCTATGCTATCTGGTTTGCCTTTGATGAATTCTGATATTCTCTGTGCTGAATCGAATGTGATTCACAGTGGGTTTCAACAGGAACAATGTTCAACTGTTCTTTATCACAAGATTTACAAACCCTTTCCTCCCGAGTGGCGCAATGGTCTAAGGTACTGCATCACAGTGTTGTGGCATCACTACAGCCTGGGGTTTGATCCCAGGCTGTGCCATGACCGGGAGACTCATAGGGCGGCGCACAATTGGCCTGCATGTCCTGTTCAATTACATTGTGGTCTAGTGCTGACTTAGGTTCAAATGAAAGCCATTGTTTATCATCTACTATGAAACAACAACAGCGAATAAAAATGTAGGTTTTATCTACCATACTCGATCTGGCATTCACTTGTCAGCATCGATACGTCAACAAAACGTATCCTTGACTCAATGGGGTCTTTGTTCCTTGAATGTGCATCACAAAAAAGGCCTGAAGTTAACATTAAATCATTACATACCATAAAGCAAAATTGTATTTTTCTTTCTTTTTCTCAATTCCTCTCACTGGCCAAGAAAAATCTCAGGGGCTGCATATTACTCCTGACATTCAAGAGGGTTTAGCCATTCATTGGGCTATTGAAACAGTAGAGCATGCCCTTTGGATTACTGGGGGGACTTAATACACTGCTCAAAACTGAGAGACACAGAGACAGAGAGAGAGAGAGAGAGACAGAGAGAGAGAGAGAGAGAGAGAAAGAGAATTATAGAGTCAAAGCCCTTAACTTCCCTCCAGCTCCCAGCTTTCAGCTCTCTGCTCCAATCAACATGTGCTTCATCACTTTGTACTGCGACTGACGGCGAGAGCCCGGGGTGAACTGGAAAAGCTCTTACAGAATCTCAATACCTCCTAACTCTATCAACATCATTTCTTTCCCTCTTTCTTTTCTTTTTACTTTCTCTGGCCTTTGGAGCGTCATAAAATCAGCATCAAGAGAAACAAATGGCTTTGCCATAACGGATCTCCCCGAGTCTTGAGACGCTATTAGCTAATCCAGAGTGACGTTGGCTGATTGGTCTTTGGCTCGTTGGGCTGTGGTGTTAACTCAAGTACTCTTCGCTAGCTGCTGCAGTGGTGGTGACGTGCTGTGTCAGATCGGGCAGCCGCCTTGCTGCAGTGATTGTGGGAGACTCCCTGATGATGTTTCAAGGGTTGGCCGCAGAAATGCGCAATTGTTGTAAGCGGTCGATTCCTGTATTTAGGTGGAGGGTGACTGGTATATGACTTGACACAGATTAATGCTGTTAGGGAACTTATTTTATAAAATGTGTAAAACCCTCAACAAACAAATTAAAAGACCATCGATACCATCAATAATGAAGTAATTGAGGTTGAACATTTTCAGTCACCAAATTCTTAACTTCAGTGGCTTCTGTGCTTCAGTGGCTATAATCTGTGGCAAAACGCTATAGTTTGACCCTCTCATCACATTTAAAAGCCCCAACTATAGGGAGGAAGGAAGAAGGGGTAGAGATGGTCAGAGAGGTGCCATCATGGAAAATGATGATGGCATTACGCTAAACAGAACAGGTTTTCATTTCTTCCTATCACCGTAGCAGATGTTCAATATCATTGGCTAATTGCACTTAAACACTATGTAATGACAGACTCCGCACCGCGCCACTAAGTAACACAACAACATCCATTACCTCACTATCAAGCCGGCACAACAATTTGTACATAATCGCCCTCACGCAGTTGAAAGCCAATGAAGTGGCGATTAAGGCTAATTTCTTCAACAATTACCACTCATTATGTGCAGAGTCAAGAGCAGGCTTTGACTACTGTTAAATGACGGGGTTGCTAAGATAGTCTCTACTAATATGTAGTTCGGGAGTGACACCTGCTTGCCTACGGTCATAGCTCTGTGATGTCGAGGGCTTCCGTGCAAACCTGAGCTGTTTTTTCCATCCCAGTCAATCATCTTAAGTCCTTCTATGCTCTTTGAAGCATTGTGAAAATGCATTTTGCGTTTATCTATTAGCATTACACTTAGGTCTGAAAACAACAGCGACAAACAACAACAGACAAATTATTTGATGTTGTAAAATTAAAAAATGAACTGGAATTAGTTTATTCAAAAGCAGACATGAATGCCAACACGCGGGCGCACACACACACACACACACACACACACACACACACACACACACACACACACACACACACACACACACACACACACACACACACACACCGGTGTAGACTAGAATACGACGTCTCACCTGATCTTGCCCAGGCATCTTGTAGAGGTTCTTGTTCTGGTTGTCTAGGTTGTGCTGGTGATGGCTGTTCTGTGCCTCCATGGTGGACTTGGCATACAGTACCAGGCCCCTTCACCCCTGGTAGAGACAAGAGACAGAACTAACTTAGCCGTGGTTGTGTGTGTGTGTGTGTGTGTGTGTGTGTGTGTGTGTGTGTGTGTGTGTGTGTGTGTGTGTGTGTGTCTGTGTGTGTGTGTGTGTGTGTGTGTGTGTGTGTGTGTGTGTGTGTGTGTGTGTGTGTGTGTGTGTGTGTGTGAGACGTGTAGCTAGTCTTATTCTGAGCCATGGGGACTCCTTGCATAGAGTCAGTCCAGGGATGGGCAATCATTTTGTCTCGAGGGCCACATCGAGATTTTTGAAATTCAACGGAGGCACACAGTTTTTTTCTGAGTGATTTCTTCAAAATCAATTTGCAGACCGGAAAAGTGGCCGTAAAACAAAGAAAAGCCAGTACAGGGCTTTACCCCTATACCACTGCCTCAGACAGATTAGACTGCCAGAGACACACAGCATCCTATACCACTGCCTCAGACAGATTAGACTGCCAGAGACACACAGCATCCTATACCACTGCCTCAGACAGATTAGACTGCCAGAGACACACAGCATCCTATACCACTGCCTCTGACAGATTAGACTGCCAGAGACACACAGCATCCTATACCACTGCCTCTGACAGATTAGACTGCCAGAGACACACAGCATCCTATACCACTGCCTCAGACAGATTAGACTCCCAGAGACACACAGCATCCTATACCCACATGAGGATAGACAGGTCAATAAGCCAAACAGCTACACACATATCAAAACACACAGATATGTATTATCTACCTAAGTAACCCAAAGTGAATGTAAAACATACGTCCATATACGATAATAGTCCAATGAATGATGAGATCCCTATGTATCTGTGTACACACACACATCTATTTTTCTGCCGAGTACACACTTTTACACCCTATTTACAGAGCTGAGGAAGTGGGCCACATTGTGAAGGCGTAAGCAGAAAATGCAGATTATACAAAACCAAGGCCATGCACACACTTACCACCCCCCCCCCACACACACACACACACACCCACACACACGTTGATGGAGAGAAAGTGAGCGGAGAGAGATGACTCAAGTAACGAAGTAAACTATAAAAAACTACTAAACTACTAAAAATGGACGTTACACATGGCGTATCACATTTAACAAACCAAACATGCAAATACCGTTATAGAAGTTATAGTTAAAAAAACGAACTGATCTGTGCATCAATAAGGGTATATCGTAAAATACGGTATACAGCCCAGCCCTACTTCTGCCATCAGCTGGCAAGACACTGAACAACATTACATAATCTTACGACTTACATTATCATCATCATGCCACAGTTATATAGACCTTATTCCAAAGGGCTGAACTGAGTAAACTGTAACCTAACAGTCTAACCCTGACCCTGTGATGTAATGTGGAGCAATACAAATCAGATGGTTTTATCTGAACTCAACTGGCAGAAAGAGCCACATGTAAAATAGTAGACGCTACTGTACTAGCTAGAGTCATAACAGATTATTGGACAACCTTGTAATGAATGACTGTTCCATCGCTGGCTTTTAACACACATTATTTATTTGAATCCACAAATCACGTCACAGTTAAGAAGGATTCAAACATTTCATAAGGTCATGGATATACACTACTGTTCAAAAGTTTGGGGTCACTTAGAAATGTCCTTGTTTTTGAAAGAAAAGCACATTTTTTGTCCATTAAAATAACATCAAATTGATCAGAAATACAGTGTAGACATTGTTAATGTTGTAAATGACTATTGTAGCTGGAAACGGCAGATTTTTTATGGAATATCTTCATAGGTGTACAGAGGCCCATTATCAGCAACAATCACTCCTGTGTTCCAATGGCACGTTGTGTTAGCTAATCCAAGTTTATCATTTTAAAAGGCTAATTGATCATTAGAAACCCCTTTTGTAATTATGTTTGCACAGCTGAAAATTGTTGTCTGATTAAAGAAGCAATAAATCTGGCCTTCTTTAGACTAGTTGAGTATCTGGAGCATCAGCATTTGTGGGTTCATTTACAGGCTGTGAAGCGGCGACTCCGGGATGCTGGCCTTCTAGGCAGAGTTCCTCTGTCCAGTGTCTGTGTTCTTCTGTCCATCTTAATCTTTTATTTTTATTGGACAGTATGAGATACGGCTTTTTCTTTGCAACTCTGCCTAGAAGGCCAGCATCCCAGAGTCGCCTCTTCACTGTTGACATTGAGACTGGTGTTTTGCGGGTACTATTTAATGAAGCTGCCAGCTGCCAGTTGAGGACTTGTGAGGCGTCTGTTTCTCAAACTAGATACTCTAATGTACTTGTCTCTTGCTCAGTTGTGCACCGGGGCCTCCCACTCCTCTTTCTATTCTGGTTAGAGACAGTTTGCCCTGTTCTGTGAAGGGAGTAGTACACCGCGTTGTACGAGATCTTCAGTTTCTTGACAATTTCTCACATGGAATAGCCTCCATTTCTCAGAACAAGAATAGACTGACGAGTTTCAGAAGAAAGTTCTTTGTTTCTGGCCATTTTGAGCCTGTAATCGAACCCACAAATGCTGATGCTCCAGATACTCAACTAGTCTAAAGAATGACAGTTTTATTGCTTCTTTAATCAGACAACAGTTTTCAGCTGTGCTAACATAATTGCAAAGGGGTTTTCTAATGATCAATTAGCCTTTTAAAATGATAAACTTGGATTAGCTAACACAACGTGCCATTGGAACACAGGAGTGATGGTTGCTGATAATGGGCCTCTGTAAACCTATGTAGATATTCCATAAAAAATCTGCAGTTTCCAGCTACAATAGTCATTTACAACATTAACAATGTCTAAACTGTATTTCTGATCAATTTGATGTTATTTTAATGGACAGAAATGTGCTTTTCTTTCAAAAACAAGGACATTTCTAAGTGACCTCAAACTTTTGAATGGTAGTGTATATGGACACTTATGAACACACACACACACACACACACACACACACACACACACACACACACACACACACACACACACACACACACACACACACACACACACAATATCCATATCTGCCATATCTGTGAGGGCTCTAGATAAACTGTTATAGACTTGAACATGCACGGCTGTGAGAAGCCATACGACCAGCCTGGAACGGATACGTGTAGGGGTGATTCAGCTTATTTGTTTAATATATGATCATACTGTATGTGTGTCTGAGGGCTTAAGCCCAAGGTCTTTTTTTCAGACTCTCATTGAGCTCTCTAGAAGGATACGTTTTCAATTCGTAATCAATGGAGGTACAGAGGGGTGAGTGGTCGATGTTCTATCAGTTTTTCTGAGCTCATCTTTGTCTGACCTATCGGAAGAGATTGGAGATATACAGTACAGAGTAGAGGTCGACCGATTAATCGGAATGGCCGATTAATTAGGGACGATTTCAAGTTTTCATAACAATCGGAAATTGGTATTTTTGCGCGCCGATTTGCCGATTATTTTTATTATTATATATTTTTTTATACCTTTATTTAATCTTTATTTAACTAGGCAAGTCAGTTAAGAACACATTCTTATTTTCAATGACGGCCAAGGAACGTTCTGCCAGAACGACAGATTTTTAACCTTGTCAGCTCGGGGGATCCAATCTTGCAACCTTACATTTAACTAGTCCAATGCTCTAACACCTGATTACATTGCATTCCATGAGGAGCCTGCCTGTTACGTGAATGCAGTAAGCTAAGGTAAATTGCTAGCTAGCATTAAACTTATCTTATAAAAAACAATCAATCAATGACTGTCATTGCTCCAATGTGTACTTAACCATAAACATCAATGCCTTTCTTAAAATCAATACACAAGTATATATTTTTAAACCTGCATATTTAGCTAAATGAAATCCAGGTTAGCAGGCAATATTAACCAGGTGAAATTGTGTCATTTCTCTTGCGTTCATTGCACGCAGAGTCAGGGTATTGTCACGTTCGTTATAGCGATGAGACCAAAGCGCAGCGGGATTTGAATGCATCTTCTTTTAATAAAGAAAGAACACGGAATGAACTATACAAAAACAACGTGAAGCTATATAATCATAGTGCTGACACAAGCAACTAAACATAGACATAGATAATCACCCACGAAATACTCAAGGAATATGGCTGCCTAAATATGGTTCCCAATCAGAGACAACGATAAACAGCTGCCTCTAATTGAGAACCAATCTAGGCAACCATAGACATACAAAACCCCTAGACTGACGATAAACAGCTGCCTCTAATTGAGAACCAATCTAGGCAACCATAGACATACAAAACCCCTAGACTGGTAACAACCACATTGTCACGTTCTGACCATAGTTCTTTTGTGTTTTCTTTGTTTTAGTGTTGGTCAGGACGTGAGCTGGGTGGGCATTCTATGTTGTGTGTCTAGTTTGTCCGTTTCTATGTATGACCTGATATGGTTCTCAATCAGAGGCAGGTGTTAGTCATTGTCTCTGATTGGGAACCATATTTAGGTAGCTTGTTTTGTGTTGGGGTTTGTGGGTGGTTGTCTTCTGTCTTTGTGTTCTCTGCACCAGATAGGACTGTTTTGGTTTTGCCACGTTTGTTATTTTGTATTTGTATAGTGTTCACGTTTATTCGTCTTTTATTAAACATGTTGAACACGAACTACGCTGCGTCTTGGTCCGATCCCTGCTACACCTCCTCTTCAGACGAAGAGGAGGAAGGCTGCCGTTACACACATAAACATACAAAAACCCTAGACAGGACAAAAACATATAATCACCCATGTCACACCCTGACCTAACCAAAATCATAAAGAAAACAAAGAATACTAAGGTCAGGGCGTGACAGGTATATGCAACAGTTTGGGCCGCCTGGCTCTTTGCGAACTAATTTGCCAGAATTTTACGTAATTATGACATAACATTGAAGGTTGTGCAATGTAACAGGAATATTTAGACTCATGGATGCCACCCGTTAGATAAAATACGGAACGGAATAAACGTTTTGTTTTCGAGGTGATAGTTTACGGATTAGTCAAAGGTATATGGTTTAGAGAGAAATAGTAGACACGTTATAATTCCTGTAATAACTTGCGGCTGAACTTGAAAGGGGTTTCTTCGTTATTTTACCGTTCATGTCTTCCATAGAGAATGTCTTGATCTACTTCAAATAAGGTCTGTGTTTCGCGGAGGAGCAGACTGACAGGGGACCATGCAGACAAGCTCTGCTTTCTGCAAAACCTAAAACTTCTTAACTGGGAATATTGAAGACCCATGAAAGCTGGTGGTTCGTTTTAACATATGTTCTCATGTTATTTGAGACTAAATTTATTTTATTTATGTATTATATTAAGTTAAAATAAAAGTGTTCATTGTTCATTCAGTATTGTTGCAATTGTCATTATTACAAAAATGTGTGTGTGTGTATGATATATATATATATATATACATACATATTTTTTTTATTTGGCCGATTAATCGGTATCTGCTTTTTTTGTCCTCCAAGAATCGGTATCGGTATCGGCGTTGAAAAATCATAATCGGTCGACCTCTTGTACAGAGAAACAGATTTGTTCCGTGTGAGGTACAAATTAAAGATTGATAAAAGAGAGAAAAATGGAGAAAAAGAGAGTGAGTGAGTCCGAGAGAGAAGGATAGAGTGTGACTATACACTATAGCAGAGGATGGGTAGTGGTTGCAACTCAAAATCACTGCGTGTGTTTGAGCGGGTATGTGTGTGTTTGAGTGGGTGTGTGTATATTTGAGTGGGTGTGTGTGTGTTTGAGCGGATGTGTGTGAGTGTATGTGCAGATGTGTGTATGTGTGTGTGTGTGTGTGTGTGTGTGTGCTTTCGCAGAGAACTGTAACGTGTGGCTCACACAGGGTTCGTCGCTCATCTTATAATTTAAATATGGCCTGTGGGATACCACAACAACAGTCACATTCTATTCTGCACCTCTGACTTCACAGAATGGAAACAATTTCATCTTAGTTTAGAGAAACTTAACACTGCATCACATTCAGTTCTTAGAAAAGGATTTCTGAGGAAAAAGTTCCGGGCTAGCGCTTTCAGTGGTGGAAAAAGTACTAAATTGTCATACTTCAGAAAAAGTAAAGATACGGTAATAGAAAATTACTCAAGTAAAAGTAAAATGCACCTAATCAAATCAAATCAAATTTTGATTTGATTTTACCTAGTGAAATACTATTTGAGTAAAAGTCTAAAGGTATCTGGTTTTAAACGTACCTTGTCCCTAGGCGGTGGGTATTCCACCCAGGTAGTGGCAGTGCTGGTGACACTAGCTGCATTAACCCATGGGGAGGGGGTCACACTCGGACAATCAGAGAGGGAGCAAATTATTGTGGCCCTGGCGGTACAAAATAATCAAAAGGTCTGACTGCTCAGAGATGCTTGGGAAAACGGTCACAACGGGGGACCAGCATGTGTGTGTTTCAGGGGAAAGGGGCGTATCTGACCTCCATCAGGTAGAACTTGGCGTATCTGACCTCCATCAGGTAGGACTTGGCGTATCTGACCTCCATCAGGTAGGACTTGACGTATCTGACCTCCATCAGGTAGGACTTGACGTATCTGACCTCCATCAGGTAGGACTTGACGTATCTGACCTCCATCAGGTAGGACTTGACGTATACGTATCTGACCTCCATTAGGTAGGACTTGACGTATCTGACCTCCATCAGGTAGGACTTGACGTATCTGACCTCCATCAGGTAGGACTTGACGTATCTGACCTCCAACATTGGTTAAGCAAATCTTCCATTCTTGCTCAATGTTGCATGTCTTCTCAAACAGCTACAACTGTATATGCATTCACACATCAAGTCTTCTGTTGAGTTGGGCTCGGGGATGGAACAACTGTTGAACATCTGAGCTTGTGGTTGTTTGTGGGGAGGGTGTGTGTATTTATCCCACATCTGTTGCTAAGGGGTAACGATGGTTGAGACATTATAGGATGAAGCACTATTTTTTTTCTCCCAAAATAATAATTGCTTGCCAATTATTTTTGTATTGCCAGTCCTGGTTATAGGTAACAATCCTTCATACGAAGTGCCTACATTATTACACATATTATTCGTTAATAAATGAAGATAAGAAAATAAATTAAGATATGCAAGATTTATATACAGTATATACAGTGGGGAGAACAAGTATGTGATACACTGCCGATTTTGCAGGTTTTCCTACTTACAAAGCATGTAGAGGTCTGTAATTTTTATCATAGGTACACTTCAACTGTGAGAGACGGAATCTAAAACAAAAATCCAGAAAATCACATTGTATAATTTTTAAGTAATTAATTAGCATTTTATTGCATGACATAAGTATTTGATCACCTACCAACCAGTAAGAATTCCAGCTCTCACAGACCTGTTAGTTTTTCTTTAAGAAGCCCTCCTGTTCTCCACTCACTACCTGTATTAACTGCACCTGTTTGAACTCGTTACCTGTATAAAAGACACCTGTCCACACACTCAATCAAACAGACTCCAAACTCTCCACAATGGCCAAGACCAGAGAGCTGTGTAAGGACATCAGGGATAAAATTGTAGACCTGCACAAGGCTGGGATGGGCTACAGGACAATAGGCAAGCAGCTTGGTGAGAAGGCAACAACTGTTGGCGCAATTATTAGAAAATGGAAGAAGTTCCCGTGTGGCTCAGTTGGTAGAGCATGGCGCTTGCAACGCCAGGGTTGTGGGTTCATTTCCCACGGGGGGACCAGGATGAATATGTATGAACTTTCCAATTTGTAAGTCGCTCTGGATAAGAGCGTCTGCTAAATGACTTAAATGTAAGTTCAAGATGACGGTCAATCACCCTCGGTCTGGGGTTCCATGCAAGATCTCACCTCGTGGGGCATCAATGATCATGAGGAAGGTGAGGGATCCGCCCAGAACTACACGGCAGGACCTGGTCAATGACCTGAAGAGATCTGGGACCACAGTCTCAAAGAAAACCATTAGTAACACACTACGCCGTCATGGATTAAAATCCTGCAGCGCACGCAAGGTCCCCCTGCTCAAGCCAGCGCATGTCCAGGCCCGTCTGAAGTTTGCCGATGATCCAGAGGAGGAATAGGAGAAGGTCATGTGGTCTGATGAGACAAAAATAGAGCTTTTTGGTCTAAACTCCACTCGCCGTGTTTGGAGGAAGAAGAAGGATGAGTACAACCCCAAGAACACCATCCCAACCGTGAAGCATGGAGGTGGAAACATCATTCTTTGGGGATGCTTTTCTGCAAAGGGGACAGGACGACTGCACCGTATTGAGAGAGGATGGATGGGGCCATGTATCGCGAGATCTTGGCCAACAACCTCCTTCCCTCAGTAAGAGCATTGAAGATGGGTCGTGGCTGGGTCTTCCAGCATGACAACGACCCGAAACACATAGCCAGGGCAACTAAGGAGTGGCTCCGTAAGAAGCATCTCAAGGTTCTGGAGTGGCCTAGCCAGTCTCCAGACCTGAACCCAATAGAAAATCTTTGGAGGGAGCTGAAAGTCCTTATTGCCCAGCGACAGCCCCGAAACCTGAAGGATCTGGAGAAGGTCTGTATGGAGGAGTGGGCCAAAATCCCTGCTGCAGTGTGTGCAAACCTGGTCAAGAACTACAGGAAACGTATGATCTCTGTAATTGCAAACAAAGGTTTCTGTACCAAATATTAAGTTCTGCTTTTCTGATGTATCAAATACTTATGTCATGCAATAAAATGCAAATTAATTACTTAAAAATCATACAATGTGATTTTCTGGATTTTTGTTTTAGATTCCGTCTCTCACAGTTGAAGTGTACCTATGATAGAACTACAGACCTCTCCATGCTTTGTAAGTAGGAAAACCTGCAAAATCGGCAGTGTATCCAATACTTGTTCTCCCCACTGTATATATTATTTATTTATTTTAATTTTAAAGAACAGTATACAATAACATCGAGATGAGGGCATTGGAAATGTATTTGGAAGTCAATCTGCTTCTGTTCTGTAGGTGGCACTGTGTGCTCTTTTTAAAGGATGGGTCCCCATCTCTCAAACACCCTAGGATCCAGGTGGACATGGGTGGTCTGCCAGTCACTGGGACGACAACCCAACTTGGGATGGGGGGAGGTTTTAGCTAGTGGAATAGTGGACAAAAATTGGAGGTTTACTCAATAGCAGTGCAAATATCATGGCACAGCTATATGGACACTCAATCACCATGGTACTTTTTTAATGGTAAGTTTACAAACATATACTGTATTATGATAAATAGAATTTAAACTTGTATCTCATTATTGTAAATGGTGAAATAAGTATAGCCAGTTATAATTGTAATGGCTTAGCAGATAATAAGAAAATAAAATCAGTATTTACCAAGCTAAAAGAGAAGGAATATAATATATATTGTTTACAGGAAACTCATTCAACAATTTTAGATGAAGTTGTGTGGAAAATGGACTGGATGGGCGAAATATACTTCTCCAACGGCCCCAAAAACTCAAGGGGTGATGATATTAATTAACAATAATTTTGATCCGAATATGCAAATTGTCCAAACAGATCCGCAAGATAAATGGATTCTTTTAAATATATGTTATTGGACCATAAACAGATTTGGCTCATTAATCTATACGGTCCAAATAATGATGATCCCCGGTTCTTTGAAAATATATATAATAATTTATCAAGCCTAAAAGCAATACAAGGCTATTATTATGGTAGGAGATTATAATACGGTTTTAAATTCCTCAATGGAGGTATACATTACAACTATCACCCTCATGCACTTAAGGAAATAACGAATGTCATGGATATATTAGAACTTGTGGATATATGGAGGCTTAATATCCTGACCTAGTGAGATATACATGGCAAGCTAGTCGTCCTGACTACTTTCTTATGTACAGTACCAGTCAAAAGTTTGGACACACCTACTCATTCAAGGGTTTTTCTTTCTTTTTTTACTATTTTCTACATTGTAGAATAATAGTGAAGAAATACAAATATATTTTATATTTGAGATTCTTCAAAGTAGCCACCCTTTGCCTTGATGACAGCTTTGCACACTCTTGGCATTCTCTCAACAGGCTTCATGAGGTAGTCACCTGGAATGCATTTCAATTAACAGGTATGCCTTGTTAAAAGTTAATTTGTGGAATTTCTTTCCTCCTTAATGCGTTTGAGCCAATCAGTTGTGTTGTGACATACAGATACAGATTGAAAAATAGTTGGGTAGAGAATTTCAATGTACCGATTCCATGGCACATGGCTTATGAACTGAGACACAAACGCGGTATGCGTTTATGTGTTTAGTATGTGTTTAGTGTTTAGGCAGTAGGGATGACAGAGCGTTAATATTGATAGGTGTGTGAATTGGACCATATAGCTGACCTGTCTGAACATTCAAAATGGAAAGGGCACTTTTCAGTGTCAGGGAAAATGTATGGAAGGAATGTAGCACAGTAAAAGTAAAAGTTGTCAAAAATATCAATAGTAAACTAGTTTTTTATAGTATTTTTACTTAAGTACTTTACACCACTGAGCAGTTTGATAGTGTGTGTATGTGTGTGTGTCTATTTCAGTCTATGCAGTTATTCACAGGTTTTGAATATTGATAATACCTGCCTGTATTTTCAGTCTTTTATTTGTGTGTGCGTGTGTGTGCGTGTGTGTCAGACCTGGGTTAAAATACCTTCAAATTTAACGATTTGTATTTTAAACACTTATTTTCTGTCTATTTGAAGTATTTTCAAATAATTTCCTATAAAAATACTATTTTTAAATACTTATTTCCAAATACATTTAAAATACCCAAACAGGCATGAGTTCAAATGCATGGAGTATTTCAATATTTGTATGCATTTGAGTATTTTCAAATACATGCCAATCCTTTCCAAATGTGTTTTCAAATACATTCCAATATTCAGCTATTTGCATTTTCAAAGACATTTTTTCCAAATACATGTACTCACTTTAAAATATATGTGAAAGTAATTGAAATACAATAAACAGTATCTGAACGCAGGTCTTGTGTGTGAAACAGGATTTGCTTCTGTACTAACATTGTAGCCATTACGGTTGTGGCAGCAAGAAAATATGATCCATTCTTCCAGGGCAGATAAAATAATGTGTCCTTGGACTTTGTGTTGTATCAACATCTTTTGGGAGTTATTGGAATTTATGGCATTTTCAAAGATATTATTGTGTCCCGAGTCTTTTGAAAGCACATAGTATCGTTTTCAAGACGAATCACCAACGAATATTGCTAAATCGTTTTGGTACACAATTTCCACAAAAAGAGATCCCTGTCTTCTTAGGTAAGGTTCAACGGTGAAACTTTGAACAAAGTTTATCTTATGAAGGCTGAGTGAAGCCTTCATAAACCCTTTATAAAGCCTACATAGAATATACTTTGTTTAAAGTGTGACCACTTCAACTGACAGTAGTATTTGAAAAGGCCTGAAGCGTATGTAGCAAATCCATCCATATGATATACATTGAGGTGTGCCTGCGCTGCTGGTGTGAGACAGGTAATGCCCTATTGTAATGACCTTGCCAAGGGGCTCCTAAAGGGAATTTTAATACTTTATTTTTAACACCAAAATGACGATCGTAAATTACGATTCAGCCATCTAAGACTAGTATTAAGTTAGGATTCAGCCTTCTAAGACTAGTATTCAGTAAGGATTCAGCCTTCTAATAGGCTGACCACACTGCTCGTCGCGTGCACGAGCATTGCAAAATAAATTTTGAAATCCATGTTATTCAATTATTGCAACCACACTGCTCGCGCGCGCCAATGAGCGTCTGCGTTGCCAAGGGCTAAAATAGAAATCAGTTCTATTTCTGACGCAGGTCGCGCTGCAAGTCCTGCCTCTCCCATCTCCTCATTGGTTTGTAGAAGCAGGTACCCACGTGCCATCTCCTCATTGGTTATACCCACGTGGGTGACTGAAGACAAACGAGGTCAGTGGCGGTAATGCACCTAATTTATGAAAGCTGCCAATCGCAATATAAAGTCAAGAGAAGAAAAAGCCTGGAAGGAAGAGAGATGACTAGAAACAATTTGGTTGACCGTTTTATGTGTGGATTAATTGTCGGAGTAGAGGACCTTGGGCATTTCAGGTAAAATAATAACTCAATGTTTATATCCCAGGACAAATTAGCTAGCAACAGCAAGCTAGCTAAATAGGACAAGTTAGCTAGCAAGTGCAAGCTAGCTAGCTAAATTGCCATACATGTTTAATGCTTTTCGACCTGTACCCAAATTAATGTAATTGGTTCAGAGTTTGTTTTGATATTTTAACCTGCGTGTCGTGATCGCGTTTGGTGTGGGGGGACAAAATACATTTATGCACGATGGCGCACGCGCGCAGCCGGTTTGGGTTCTGTGTTAGACTATTATTAAGTTAGGATTCAGTCCTCTAAGACCAGTATTAAGTTAGGATTCAGTCTTCTAAGACTAGTATTAAGTTAGGATTCAGCCTTCTAAACCTAGTATTAAGTTAGGATTCAGCCTTCTAAGTCTAGTATTAAGTTAGGATTCAGCCCTCTGAGACTATTAAATTATATACAGTATGACAACCTTATATGCTGTAGTTCACCTCTCTGCTCCACTCTAATCACCATAGCCATCATTTCCTCTTCCTGCTTCCTTTAAAGCTGCACTGCTAGAACACCCTCACATCCTCTTAAGCAGGCCATGAAACACACACGCACACACAAACAAACCAGGGTTTCCGTTCTGAAAAACTGGCGCCAGACATTTGACCGGCAGTATTTTAATTTACTGGACATTTGAGAAATTTACCGGACCCATATGCACTGGATGAGTAACCTGATTAGGGAGTCCACCCACAGTGCTCAGAATGACAACAATCACATTTATATTATGGTAATTCATATTAACAGAACATGCAAGTCGAGGGAGCAACGTTGTGCGGTCCTTCTTACCGAATTCTGATGTGCACTTTGAAGATGTTAGATTAACTATCCACATTTACTTTCAGCCGACAAGATGAGTAACGAACAGAAAAATCACTAGCCTATGTCAATCTACTATCCCCCATAGTAGAAACGTTTACCTATTCTATTGGTCAGCTTGTCAATAAATAAATAAATATAGCCTATTCCAAACAGACTCTGGGACAGTTGTTGGACGATCCCAAATTCATACCATTCAAACCAATAGGCCTAGGCTACATTAAAACATTTTTTTTAAAGCAATTAGTCTGATGGAACAGATCAGAACTTTTAGCTTAAAATGTTGATCAACTATTAATTCTTCATATTATAAGTACAGCAATGCGCAGAGAGTAGGCTACGCGGAAATGTTTGTTCCATAATGCAGTTCATGGGAAAACACTGTTGTCAGCAGCGCACGGCACATGCAAGCAGTTTCATGTGACAGAGATGAAAATACCCTATTAGAAATTTAGAAAGAGAGCCTCCCGAGTGGCGCAGTGGTCTAAGGCACTGCACCACAGTGCTTGAGGCGTCACTACAAACCCGGGTTCGATCCCGGGCTGTGTTGCAGCCAGCTGTGACTAGGAGACCCACGAGCATCGTTAGAGGAGTGTTTGGCTGGCCGGTATGTCCTTGTCCCATCGTGCTCTAGTGACTCCTTGTGGTGGGCCGGGAGCATGCACGCTGACACGGTAGGCAGTTGTACAGTGTGTCCTCTGACACATTGGTGCGGCTGGCTTCCGGGTTAAGCGAGCAGTGTGTAAAGAAGCAGTGCAGGTTGGCAGCGTTGTGTTTTGGAGGACGCGTGGCTCTCGACTTTCGTCTGTACGGGAGTGGCACCGATGGGACAAGACTGTAACTACCAATTGGATATCATGAAAAACGGGTAAAACTAACAAACAATTTGGGGGAAAGAAGTGAGATCTAATATGCAACAACTAGCATGGGTTGCTAATAGGGTTTCGGTTAAATGCGGAAGACACATTTCAGTTGTAGGCATTCAGTTGTACAACTGACTAAGTATCCCCCTTTCCTTTCCTAATATGACTACGATTGTGGCTTTGGCTACTGGACAATGAAAGAAAGTATATGGTCCGATTTTGGAAAGGCTACTTTGAAGCAAGGTAAGACGTGGTAACATATTCAGGTTTCAAACAATTAAGTATATGTTTTCAAAATGCATACTGCCTCCAGCTCATTGCAAAGTGGTATGTGACACACTGATGAAGCCTGCCTTCCACTGCCTACATTTTCTGTTTGAGATGCTGTAGCAGCAGCTCTTGTGCTGTCTGACAGATTTTCTGCTCAAAGGCTCTGTATCTGTATGCGTGTGATAAATAAGATACATAACAAATTTACTGTACACCCACCAATTTAATTCCACAAAATTATGCAAATTAAACTATAGACCGATAAGCATGACAAGTTAAATGTATTTCCATCAACTGGTATTTCCATCAATTGGTATTTCCATCATTGAAGAGGCTAAAAAGCAGCATTTTGAAATTGAAATTTTTCTTCTTCTCCCGGACAATTAGCTAGCGGCAATTCTATTTATCAGCTTTTCTATTATTTATTTTTTAATCGGCCAAAAGCCAGCTAACGTAAACCCTGACACACACACACACACAACCTGACGCACACACACACACATAGGACACATGACATACATACTGAATGCATTACATGACTTCTCAACTCCTCAATAATACATAATTGGATTTTATAATTACAAGTACACACACACACACAGTCTCCTGCATTTACCCTGCCTACCATTGTATTCTTCGCTCTCTCTGTGGGCCTAGGAACATTATTGAGACAGGAATGCACTGAACTCTTATCCCTACGACCATGTTGTGCTGACTTTGGCAGACTTGTACTTCTCAGTGGGTCTGGAAAGCCATAACATAATCCAGTCTGGGAAGTCAGTGATAGGACCGTTTTCATAATACAGTAGAATAATGCTTAGGAAGCTGTTAAATCCAGTGGAGTATAGAGTTTACAGCCTTCATCATCTTCATCCCCTTGCCATCAACCATCATCTTCCTCATCATCATCAACGCCATCAACCATCATCATCATAATAATCATCAACCGTCATCATTATCACCATCAACATCATGGCCATCAACCATCATCTTCCTCATCACCATCAACCATCATCTTCCTCATCACCATCAACATCATAGCCATCAACCATCATCTTCCTCATCACCATCAACATCATCGCCATCAACCATTAACCATCATCATGGAAATCAACCATTATAGCCATCAACCATCAACCATTAACCATCATCATGGAAATCAACCATCATAGCCATCAACCATCAACCATTAACCATCATCATCATAGCCATCAACCATCATCGTAATAATCATCATAGCCATCAACCATTAACCATCAACCATCATCATCATAGCCATCAACCATCATCGTAATAATCATCATAGCCATCAACCATTAACCGTCATCATCAACACCATAATCATAATCATAGCCATCAACCATCAACCATTAACCATCATCATCATCATCATAGCCATCAACCATCAACCATTTACCGTCATCATCATCACCATAATCATAGCCATCAACCATGATATTCCTCATCACCATTAACATCATCACCATCAACCATCAACAATCATCATCATAATCATAATCATCATTGAGATTGCTATGAGGCCAGACTGTTTTGCATGGTAATGATAATAGGAATAGGGAATAGCAAGACAGATCTGTGACCATCTGGTGAATTCTCTTGGCCCAGGCACCAACTGTGCCTACATAAGGACAATGGTACTGTGTGCGTGCGGTGGTGTGATTGGAGGGAGGTGGATGACGCCAATCGAGAGTTGCATGGTGCAACGCTGCAAGCCACCGCTCACAGAAGTTTCATTGTGGGGTTTCACCGCTGGACTGAAAGGGTGCATGGCCTTTTATACACACACGTCATTTCTAACCACACAGTCATTGCGATGATGCACGGAAGTTTCACACACACACACACACACACGCCAGTGGTTAATATCAGAACTTCTATGGTAACGATCGAGGAAATGAGAGGGAGAGAGACAGAGCGATAAAAGGGGAACCAAGTAAAAGTAGCTCAACGTCTGAAACTTTCAGGTCTTCCAGCCTTAATCTTGGTCATTGAAATTGCTATGGAGGATTGTACTGCTTAAAAACATAAGAACGGGAAGCATAGAAATAGTGCACATAGAACTGATCTACCACTTCTTAGACTTGCATTCAATGAGGAAAAACAGATCTATAATACACATTACTATGTGAATTTGGTCAGGTCACCCAAAAAGTTACACATTGCAGCTTTAACCTAACCCTTGTTCTTAAACCTAACCTTAACCCTAACCTTCATTAATTTTGACCACTATGCCTAAATTTGTTTTTTTTCTCCTTTATTGATCAAATCCATCCATCCATTGTCATGTGTTGTGGCATTTCCCGACACGCTCTATGCCATCCTTATAACAATGTTGTGGGTGTGGCGAGGAGATTTGTTTCTCACTTAAGTCTCAGCTTGGCCTAAAAAACAAACATTCATATTTGAGTCATTTTACAACCCACATTCTTATCCAGTGTGTCTTCTATTGCAATATACAAGGGGAATAGAACTGCATACAAATTAGTTTCACAAGTAAAACTCTTCAAAAGTAAGGTATCGTTTAGACCAGGGTATATCAATCGCATAGAATTCTCATCAACACATCAATGCTTCTCTTCACTACTGCTTTTTTTTTGTAGACTTGTAAAGTATACGTGAAAAAGTCTTCACAAAGAGTCCAATAGCGTGTTCACCTGACCTTTTTTCTTTAGCCTCAGCTCACCTTTTCTTCAGCGTTTCCTTTCAAAATTAGTGGAATTCGTCAACGTGATGTACGCGGAAATCCAAACCTCACGAGGTGACCTCAGATTAGAGAAATGATTAAGCTCTTACTTGTGGCTCTAACCAAACTCTCCCTCTTCACTAACGCACACCAGTGACTGACGTCAATATCAGTTCAAAAGTTCCTCACTGTCAAGTGTCAACCCAATACTCTAACACCACACAACCTGCACTTACTAACTTAGCACAGTTTACAACATCAGAGTACTGTGTACAGGACTGCTGGGAGAACAAGCTTTATTCTTATGACATTTCATGACTTTTGGGGGAGTACATATTTTTTTACAATTAAAAATCCTATTTTCCCTAACCCTACCCATTAACCTAACCCTGACCTTAACCCTAAACCTTAAGCTTAAAATAGCTTTTGAACAAATTCTGGACACAAAAAAAGTTATTGTTTTCCAACCCTGTCAGGACATTGGGGTCCTGATAAGTTAGGAAATGTGTTTTTCACAAAAAAAATCTTACCCATTTCCCTATGTGAAAGTTATTCACTCTTTGACAACAATGCTAGGCTAGTTCGTTAGCGCTTGCTAACCTGGATTGGCAGGCTATGACTATAATCTTATCAGGGTGGTGAGTTAATGGACAGAAGCTATGCTGGGCTATTAATTAATGGGAATTGACTGGGTCTGTACAATATCTCGCTAACACCTATAGTACAGTGCTGCTAGGGGATCAAGGGTTATGGCTCAACCCTGCTAAGGGATAGTTTTCTGCGTTTTTTTACAACCTCACCCCACCACCATCTCCATCACCACACACCCTTCCGGCTGTCCGTTAATGCCGCGTCATCTCCCAGCAGATGTAGATAGGTCCCTCAAATAAAATGGCCGCTAATAAGAGAGAAAAGAGCAAACCCGGTGGTCTGATAATAGATCCAAGCTGAGTTTGAATGCAGGGGGCCCTCTTGGATTGGGTGAAAAGGGGGCGTGGAGTAGTTTATTAAGGAATGCAGCTGTTTGTATCAGTTTACCGCTAGGCCCATACTACCTTCGCTACTCTCAGAATGTGAGCTAACCCTTCCCACATAGCATCTGGGTCAAGTCTTCCTGTTCCTCCTACATGGAAAAGGCTGCAATGTGGTACTCATTGGATTAAAGAGATTTGTGGGTAGATAGACATTTTGGGGGTTTTGACCTTTTGACAGTACAACCCCATTTGCCACAAGTCTACTTGCTCGTCGACATGAAAAAAGCTGCGGGATTGTAGGTAGAGAGACAGATAGTAGCTAGATGTTGAAATGAGTATGTGCTCACAACCTGCCTGTCTGCCAGAAACACTGTAGTTTGCCATGCACGGATGTAAAACCTATCCATCCTAGGTAAAGGCAACTCTGCTACCTTTTTCTTGAGATTTACAGACAGTCTTTTTTTGTGGGGCTCTAAGTACTGTTCGACTTGTACGAACATGCTAGTGTTTGGTTTGATCTCGAGACAAACAAGGAAAGGTGATGCAGTGAATCGGAGGCCTTATTCTATTTTTGGGTTCTATCTCATGCGGTTACTACTTTTAGTTCTACCATGGTTTTCTTCTATTTTTTGTTGCTGCAATTCCTTTAAAAGTTTCTTTGCCAAGTGGAGCAAGCCTAATCCGTCGTTCCTCAAAACCATTGATACACCCAAAAGCGCACAAACCGAAGCGGTACTGTATGAACACGTGCGCACACACACACAGTGTAAATATTACACACACGCACACCTGCACCAACATACACAACCCACACACACACGCACACACACACACGCACACACACACACACATAATCCTGTGCTCTCCAATGACTCACACAGCCACCATTTACCAGCAAACATTTCAACATGGATATTGTTCAAGTCTGCCTCGGTCTGACTAGTGCCTGAAATCCCTCTGGCAGATAGCAGATCTAAACTCAGACAGACAAGCCGAGGGTAAGAGAGGAGAAGGAAGACGGGATCTCTTTTTTTCTTTCTCTCTCTCTTCCTGGTCTCCCTCTCCCTGTCTCTCTCTCCCTCTCTACCTCCAATTGAACTCGAGTCAAGTTTTGGGCTGACTAGCACATGATCCTCAGATGAGGGAGTGGTGGCGTGCACCCCGGACATTTGACAATGAGACAGAAAGCCAGGTTTGGATCCTTCCCTTCCCTGCACTGTAGCCGCTTGGAATTTAGTCAGCAGCATACTGTTATAAACTACAGCAGCAGTGGGCATGGAGTTGCTTAGCAACATCAACACTGTATTTTCTTTTGTGTTTTCTTGCAATTCGGTCTTGGGTATTCTGTGACCAGGATTAAAGAATGCTATCCTGCAGTATGGAATTTGAATCTATGTTCGCATTTACATCTCAGTATAATCCAAGTCTAAGCGTGTAGTTGCATTGACGTCTTCTGAGTGGGTCCAGATGGAAATTCCTCATGCAGATAGAAAATATTTGAAATCAGTCTATAATTAAAATACCTACAGAATTAATTAAACTCAAACCGTAAACTGCAGGGCAATTCCACGATAACGGAATTATGCTGAGACTGATTTTTCACTCCTTATAATTCTGTTACCATGGAATTGCCCTGCAACAAAACAACAGTAGCTACAGTTTTTCAAAGCAAAATGCTGTCAACCACTTAAGGTCTGATCAACAACAGTTTCAATCAACAGTTGTTGATCAAAATACTCTGCCAGGCTCTAAGAGCTTGCCATACTAATGCAGAGAGTAAAGAGAAGCTTGCAGTGTTGACTGTGGACCCTAAAGCTCAGGATTTCCCCCACGTTTCTGGAACTCTCTCTCTCTCTCCCTCTAGTGATTACTGACTCTGAAGGAATCAGAGGATTCCTTCATTACATGATCAAAAGTATGTGGACACCTGCTCGTCAAACATCTCATTCCAAAATCATGGGCATGGAGTTGGTCCCCCCTTTCCAGCTATAACAGCCTCCACTCTTCTGGGAAGGCTTTCCACTAGACTGGAACATTGCTTTGGGGACTTGATTCCATTCAGCCACAAGAGCATTAGCGAGGTCGGGCACTGATGTTGGGGCGATTAGGCCTGGCTCGCAGTCAGTGTTCCAATTAATCCCAAAGGTGATGGATGGGATTGAGGTCAGGGCTCTGTGCAGGCCAGTCAAGTTCTTCCACACCGATCTCGACAAACCATTTCTGTATGGACCTTGCTTTGTGCATAGGGTCATTGTCATGCTGAAACAGGAAAGAGCCTTCCCCAAACTGTTGCCACAATTTTGGAAGCACAGAACCGTCTAGAATGACATTGTATGCTGCAGCATTAGGCCTAGCCCAAACCATGAAAAACAGCCCCAGACCATTATTGCTTTAATAAGCCCAATCATTGTGCAACAATTCTAAAGGCAATCGTGTGAAGAAAAAAACAAAAAACAATGGCCACGATTATAAAGAGCTACTATTTTTATTTCTCAACTGGTAATTGAAGTGTGCATCCCATTTGCCATGGGCAAGTAGGCAGGATTCAGTGTGTCACACACCACTTAGAGTAGACCTTTCTTTTCACAGGAAAATAAGCCTTTTAAAAAACACATTCATGCAATTCTACTACACTTTATATGACTGGAGACATTAGCAGAATCTGTTTTAATACAACAGAAATGTCAGGGTAGCCTACTCTGCTGACACTGACAAACAGATCAATAAAAACTACGTCTGATCCATTTATAAGGCCTATGAAAAGGGGATACACAAACACAATATGACGTCAATCTAACCTGGAGGAGGAAATTATTTTCCTAAAACAAACAAAAGTGGTATTGACCCAATGATAAAGACAGTGAACATGCACACTCACCAGGCATATGGCTGATGTTCTCCGCTCAATGAAGTTGAGAATTTTGATAACTAAAAGACAGATTAGAGTATTTTCAGTGTCTTCTCTTTACAGCAATAGACATTTGTTTTACAAACTGTTTTTCTGCAATTGCATTTTTAAATATTACGATATGCCTGGCTGGGTCTCTTTGCTTTTCACTGACAGTCGCAACTCAAAAATCATGTATTTGGTATTTGCCACGCACTCTGCCCAAATTGCAGGCCCTTCCGACTGTAGGCTATGCAATACATTTTTTTTAAATGTAGGACAAAACACACATCACGAGAAGAGAGACAACACAACACTAAATAAAGAGAGGGCTAAGACAACAACACATCATGGCAGCAACACATGACAACATAGCATGGTAGCAACACATGACAACACAGCATGGTAGCAACACAACATGACAACAACACGGTAGCAGCCCAAACATGTTACAAACATTGTTAGGCACAGACAACAGCACAAAGGGTAAAAAGATAGAGACAACAATACATCACGTGAAGCAACCACAAGTAACAGTGAGCAAACAGAAACACACCACATGCGAGCTATACATACTCCAACACACAAACACAGACAAACATGAGTATTAGACAATAGGGTTGAACATTTTGGGGAATATTCAGAGGTGGAAACTTTCCGTGGGAATTAACGGGAATATATGGGAATTAACGGAAATATATGCAAATAAATATTAATTGCATTTAAATGTAGATGTTTTTTGCATTGGATATATTTACCATATCACATAGAGACAGAAACATACAACTTTTACCTTATAATAAGTAGACATAATTGCAAATGATTAAATCCTTACAATAGAAATATAAAAAACGATTTAGTTACGAATTGAACTTTAATTAAATGAGTTGACTCTTCACATGGGATGATTTCACTGAACAACAAAAGAAAGGGAATATTGAACGATCCACAATGATCAATCGCACCTTCCAAAAACGTTTTCAACATACAGTTGAAGTCAGAAGTTTACATACACCTTAGCCAAATACATTTAAACTCAGATTTTCACAATTCCTGACATTTAATCCTAGTAAAAATTCCCTGTCTTAGGTCAGTTAGTATCACCACTGTAACGATCGTCCTGGGAAGAAGGTGAGGACCAAAGCACAGCGTCGTACGTGTTCATGTTTCTTTATTGACACTGAACACTAAATACAAAAATAACAAAGGGAATAACCGAAACAGTCCTGAAAGGTGAAAAACACTAAACAGAAAACAACTACCCACAAACACCAGGTGGGAAAAGGCTACCTAAGTATGGTTCTCAATCAGAGACAACGATAGACAGCTGCCTCTCTTCGGGAACCATACCAGGCCAAAACATAGGGGGAAAAACTAGAATGCCCACCCCAACTCACGCCCTGACCAAACCAAAATAGAGACATAAAAAAGGAACTAAGGTCAGGCCGTGACAACCACTTTATTTTAATGTGAAATGTGAGAATAATAGCAGAGAGAATTATTTATTTCAGCTTTTATTTCTTTCATCACATTCCCAGTGAGTCAGAAGTTTACATACACACAATTAGTATTTGGTAGCATTGCCTTTAAATTGTTTAAACTTGGGTCAAACGTTTCGGGTAGCCTTCAACAAGCTTCCCACAATAAGTTGGGTGAATTTTAGCCCATTCCTCCTGACAGAGCTGGTGTAACTGAGTCAGGTTTGTAGGCCTCCTTGCGCACACTTTTTCAGTTCTGCCTACACATTTTCTATGGGATTGAGGTCAGAGCTTTGTGATGGCCACTCCAATACCTTGACTCCTTAAGCCATTTTGCCACAACTTTGGAAGTATGCTTGGGGTCATTGTTCACTTGGAAGACCCATTTGCGACCAAGCTTTAACTTCCTGACTGATGTCTTGAGATGTTGCTTCAATATATCCACATAATTTTCCTCCCTCATGATGCCATCTATTTTGTGAAGTGCACCAGTCCCTCCTGCAGCAAAGCACTCCCACAACATGATGCCGCCACCCCCATGCTTCATGTTTGGGATGGTGTTCTTCGGCTTGCAAGCCTCCCCCTTTCTCCTCCAAACATAACGATGGTCATTATGGCCAAACAGTTCTATTTTTGTTTTATCAGACCAGAGGACATTTCTACAAAAAGTTTGATCTTTGTCCCCATGTGCAGTTGCAAATCGTAGTCTGTCCTTTTTATGGCGGTTTTGGAGCACTGGCTTCTTCCTTGCTGAGTGGCCTTTCAGGTTATGTCGATATAGGACGTGTTTTACTGTGGATATAGATACTTTTGTACCTGTTTCCTCCAGCATCTTCACAAGGTCCTTTGCTGTTGTTCTGGGATTGATTCGCACTTTTGGCACCAAAGTACGTTCATCTCTAGGAGACAGAACTCGTCTCCTTCCTGAGTGGTATGACAGCTGCGTGGTCCCATGGTGTTCATACTTGCATACTATTGTTTGTACAGATTAACGTGGCACCTTCAGGCGTTTGGAAATTGCTCCCAAGGATGAACCAGACTTGTGGAGGTATACAATTATTTTTCTGAGGTCTTGGCTGATTTCTTTTGATTTTCCTATGATGTCAAGCAAAGAGGCACTGAGTTTGAAGGTAGGCTTTGAAATACATCCACAGGTACACCTCCAATTGACTCAAATTATGTCAATGAGCCTATCAGAACCTTCTAAAGCCATTACATCATTTTCTGGAATTTTCCAAGATGTTAAAAGGCACAGTCAACTTAGTGTATGTAAACTTCTGACCCACTGGAATTGTGATACAGTGAGTTATAAGTGAAATAATCTGTCTGTAAACAATTGTTGGAAAAATTACTTGTGTCATGCACAAAGTAGATGTCCTAACCGACTTGCCAAAACTATAGTTTGTTAACAAGAAATTTGTGGAGTGGTTGAAAAACGTGTTTTAATGACTCCAACCTCAGTGTATGTAAACTTTCGACTTCAACTGTACATCTTTAAAATGATAGTCTAGAAACTAAAGCTTTGGTTGTCTTCTTCTCAGGCCTACATGTCTTCTCCCTGGACCTCCTCAATGTCCACTCTGACGCCTCATCTTCACTGTCACTTTCCAACCTTGTTGAGGATGGCTCGTTGTCAGGCTCAAAAAGACTCAAATTTGCCCGGATGGCCACCAACCTTTCAACGCTTGTATTGGTAAGCCTTTGGTATGTGTGTTCCCAAACAAGGACCAGTTGCGTTCTGAGGCGGCTGATGTTGGTGGGATTTGGAGGATGATGGAGGCAACAGGAGAAAGAGCCTTAGATTCACAAAGTCCCTTCCACCAGGTGGCTGATGAGATATGTTGCCACGACTGCCATATTGCATCTCCATCCCAAAGCTCTTGTTTGGAAGTGTACTTTACCAGACTGCCAAGAACCTTGCCCCTATCCAGGCCAAGGTGGCGAGACACGGTAGTGATGACACCATAGGCCTTGTTGATCTCTGCACCAGACAGGATGCTCTTGCCAGCATACTTGGGGTCTAAGATGTACACTGCAGCGTGTATGGGCTTCAGGCAGAAGTCTTCACACTTTTTGATGTATTTCAGAAGTGCAGTTTCATCTGCTTGGAGCAGCAGTGAAGTGGGCAGGATGGCATTGTCTCCCTCAATCCATGCAATGGCTACTGCTATAGGTTTTCAGGCTGCTTACCACTCTCTCCCAAATTACATCATCCAGGAGGATCCTCTTGATGGGGCTGTCCATATCGGCAGACTGTGATATGGCCATTTCTTGGAGAATCCTTCCCCTCCAGGAGACTGTCAAACATGATGACAACTCCACCCCAACGGGTGTTGCTGGGCAGCTTCAACGTGATGCTCTTATTCTTCTCACTTTGCTTGGTGAGGTAGATTGCTGCTATAACTTGATGGCCCTTCACATACCTAACCATTTCCTTGGCTCTCTTGTAGAGTGTTCCATTGTTTTCAGTGCCATGATGTCCTTGAGGAGCAGATTCAATGTATGAGCAGCACAGCCAATGGGTGTGATGTGAGGGTAGGACTCCTCCACTTTAGACCAAGGAGCCTTCATGTTCGCAGCATTGTCTGTCACCAGTGCAAATACCTTCTGTGGTCCAAGGTCATTGATGACTGCCTTCAGCTCATCTGCAATGTGGAGACCGGTGTGTCTGTTGTCCCTTGTAGAATACTGGTTGAGGGGTGGAGATGATGCAGTTAATTATTCATTGCCCACGAACATTTGACCACCCATCAGAGATGATTGCAATGCAGTCTGGTTTCTCTATGATTTGATTGTCCTTCACTTGAACTCTGTTGAACTCTGCATCCAGAAAATTAGGAGATAAAGCACGTCTGGTTGGAGGGGTGTATGCTGGGCGAAGAACATTCAGAAATCTCTTCCAATACACATTGCCTGTGAGCATCAGAAGTGAACCAGTTGCATACACAGCTCGAGCAAGACATTCATCAGCATTTCTCTGACTACGTTCCTCCATTGAGTCAAAACAACTTCTGATTCCAGGAGGACCATGAGCTGTTGCTATCGATAAGGTGTCGAATAGAAGTTGAGGGACTTTTGTCAGAGGTTGCTTGTTGTGAGCACTGAGGGAACTTTATGCACTTGGCCAGATGATTCTGCATCTTTGTTGCATTCTTCACATATGATTTCGCACAGTATTTGCAAATGTACACAGCTTTTCCTTTTTGCATTAACAGCATTGAAATGTCTCCACACATCAGATAGTGCCCGTGGAATTTTCCTGTAAAGATTAGGAAAAAAATGTTTTTTAAACACCAAATGCAATTCCATGTACAGATAAATAGTTATGCATTTAGATTAAACAACTCCTTTGTAAGATAAATGTTTTTAAAATGAAGCATGTATGGAAACAGGTGAATTAACACTCCTCTGTTAGCAGGCTCAAGCAAGCTAAAACCCACATGGTAGCAAAAACTAACTAGCAGAAATTGTTAACAAGTTAGAAATGATTTAAACACACTTTGCTGTAGGCTACTATTTACTAGTTAACAAAAAAATAATGTATGTCATATGAAATATATTCACCCCACCCAGTATTGTAATCAAAACTTACCAGAAAGCATGTAGTCCTTAGCTCAGACAGTGCAGTAGTGTGGGCTCAATAGCATCTCATTAGTGTGCAAGATCTTGAGGATCAGCTGTACATGTGATGGAAGAGTGCACTGCACATGTGATGGAAGAATGCACTGTGCATGCAGAGGGTTGCAATTCCATTGAATTGGGGATAGTTTAACCAAAATATGCCACAAGATCTAGAATTGCCTTATGTGTATCCCACAAAAAAGGTTCACTGTTATAAGCTAACTTTTTTGATGAATTTAAGCAAAATTCCTAAAATTCCCGGGTTTAACTTCCCATGGAAAATTCCGGAAATTTACCGGAAAGTCCACTGTATAATGAAGCATGCTCTGTTCCTAAACAGTGGGCTAGTTAAAAGCTGCTCTGTTCCCAAACAGTGGGCGGACTAAAAGCTGCTCCGTTCCCAAACAGTGGGCTGGTTAAAAGTTGCTCCATTCCCAAACAGTGGGCTGGCTAAAAGCTGCTCTGTTTCTGCTCTTTAAGACTTGTTTACAGTGTCATGGTAAAGACCAGAACCTCTTTAGGCAGATCAAAGGACCACAGCTGCTTCTCCCTCTGAACGTCAATGAGGATGCGGCCTGCTTTCACTCCACTCCTCTCCTTTTCGTGACAGGGCCTCAACCACAAATGGAGCCCCCCACAGACACACACCCTAACATCAACGACAGCACCACAGTAAAGGCTGTCCATGTAAAAGCTTCCAAGACCAGTGGCAGACAGGCAGACAAGACAGGCAGACAGACAAGTCACTCCTCTGTACAACAGTACTGCATTCAAGGCTACTTCTGACATACACTCAAGTCATACACACCGAGTCATACAAAACCGCAACACCCACATGCAGTGATTGATACATGACCCAATCACACAAACAGACAAACACATTTAAACCACCAAGCCTAATTAGACACTCAATCATAGTAGATACAGTACACCCCCCCTCCACCTCTCCATTTCACCACACCGTGACGGCTGGGTGAGGGAGGAGCAAAATGAATGACAGCTCCTACATCTAATAGATAGGGGTTACGCATTAATGGGGACGGTCCCTGTAAACCACGTTCCGCCCTCGCCCCTGTCCCCCACCCACCTCTGATTAACCCCCTAGAGTCGATGTCCGCGCCCCCATGGAAATCTAATTAGCATAATAATAAAGAATCAGTCAGTTTAAACTAGAGATATCTGTTTTTTTGCATTGGCTGCATCTCAATCAATCGCATCTGCCGAAATAAGCCTTCCGCATCTGAGTTGAAAGGTGGCAGAGCTAGAGAGGTGTTTGTCAGACCATGAGACATCCTGAAAATCGGTATACTCACGAAAACGTCTGTAGCGTCCGAACGGTTTGGCCTAGAAAAACAAACTCCATGGAAAGGTGAGACTCTCACGAACACAATGGTGTTTTCAGTTTTGCTCTTCAACCCCCACAAGCATCACGGGACTTGACTAAAGTCGGTACAGACGATCTGCCAACTTTTGTCTGTAGCGTCCGAACAGGAAGGGTGGGCCACTCACGAACACGTACACGTTGGTTGTTTTGCTCTAGGACACACAAAAGCCTCACAATACCAGTCTGAAGGTAGCCAGGTGCCAGTTTAAAAAGTGAATGGAAGTATAATGCATTCGGGAAGTATTCAGACTACTTCCCTTTTTCCACATTTTGATATGTTACAATCATATTCTAAAATGTTTTCAAATAATTTTTTCCCTCATCAATCTACACACAATGCCCCATAATGACAAAGCGAAAACAGCTTTTTATACATTTTTGCAAATGTATATATATTTTTTTCTAATAAATACCTTATTTACATAAGTATTCAGACCCTTTGCTGTGAGACTCAAAATTCAGCTCAGGTGCATCCTGTTTCCATTGATCATCCTTGAGATGTTTCTACAACTTGATTGGAGTCCACCTGTGGTAAATTCAATTGATTGGACATGATTTGGAAAGGCACACACCTGTCTATATAAGGTCCCACAGTTGACAGTGCATGTCAGAGCAAAAACCAAGCCATGAGGTCGAACGAATTGTCCGTAGAGCTCCGAGACAGGATTGTGTCAAGGCACAGATCTGCAGCATTTAAAGTCCCCAAGAACACAGTGGCCTCCATCATTCTTAAATGGAAGAAGTTTGGAACCACCAAGA
Source organism: Salvelinus namaycush (assembly GCF_016432855.1). NCBI lineage: Eukaryota > Metazoa > Chordata > Actinopteri > Salmoniformes > Salmonidae > Salvelinus > Salvelinus namaycush. The sequence continues at coordinate 18,760,637 of NC_052337.1, read as the reverse complement.
CTCTTCCAAGAGCTGTCCGCCAGGCCAAACTGAGCAATCGGGAGAGAAGGGCCTTGGTCAGGGACGTGACCAAGAACCCAATGGTCACTCTTGAAGGAGCTACAGAGTTCGTCTGTGGAGATGGGAGAACCTTCCAGAAGGACAACCATCTCTGCAGCACTACAGCAATCAGGCCTTTATGGTAGAGTGGTCAGACGGAAGCCACTCCTCAGTAAAAGGCACATGACAGCTCGCTTCATTTTCCAAAAAGGCACCTAAAGGACTCTCAGACCATGAGAAACAAGATTCTCTGGTCTGATGAAACCAAGTTTGAATTCTTTGGCGTGAATGCCAAGCGTCAGGTATGGAGGAAACCTGGCACCAACCCTACGGTGAAGCACGATGGTGGCAGCATCATGCTGTGGGGATGTTTTTCAGCGGCAGGTACTGGGAAACTAGTACAGAGAGATCTTTGATGAAAACCTGCTCCAAAGCACTCAGTACCTCAGACAATATAAAAACTCAGCAAAAAAATAAATGTCCTCTCAGTGTCAACTGCGTTTATTTTCAGCAAACTTAACATCTGTAAATATTTGTATGAACATGAAAATAATCAACAACTGAGACATAAACTGAAAAAGTTCCACAGACATGTGACTAACAGAAATTGAATAATGTGTCCCTGAACAAAGGGGGTAACAGTAGTAACAGTCAGTATCTGGTGTGGCCTTCAGCTACATTAAGTACTGCAGTGCATCTCCTCCTCAGGGACTGCACCAGATTTGCCAGTTCTTGCTGTGAGATGTTACCCCACTCTTCCACCAAGGCACCTGCAGACATTTCTGGGGGGAATGGCCCTAGCCCTCACACTCCGATCCAACAGGTCCCAGACATGCTCAATGGGATTGAGATCCGGGCTCTTCGCTGGCCATGGCAGAACACTGACATTCCTGTCTTGCAGGAAATCACGCACAGAACGAGCAGTATGGCTGGTGGCATTGTCATGCTGGAGGGTCATGTCAGGATGAGCCTGCAGGAAGGGTACCACATGAGGGAGGAGGATGTCCTCCCTGTAACGCACAGCATTGAGATTGCCTGCAATGACAACAAGCTCAATCCGATGATGATGTGACACACCGCCTTAGACCATGATGGACCCGCCACCTCCAAATCGATCCCGCTCCAGAGTACAGGCCTCGGTGTAACGCTCATACCTTCGACGATAAACGCGAATCCGACCATCACCCCTGGTGAGACAAAACCACAACTCGTCAGTGAAGAGCACCTTCTGCCAGTCCTGTCTGGTCCAGCAACGGTGGGTTTGTGCCCATAGGCGACGTTGTTGCTGGTGATGTCTGGTGAGGACCTGCCTTACAGCAGGCCTACAAGCTTCAGTCCAGTCTGATCCTGTGCAGGTGTTGTTACATGTGGTCTGCCACTGCGAGCACGATCAGCTGTCCGTCCTGTCTCCCTCTAGCGCTGTCTTAGGCGTCTCACAGTACGGACATTACAATTTATTGCCCTGGCCACATCTGCAGTCCTCATGCCTCCTTGCAGCATGCCTAAGGTACATTCACGCAGATGAGCAGGGACACTGGGCATCTCTCTTTGGTATTTTCAGAGTCAGTAGAAAGGCCTCTTTAGTGTCCTAAGTTTTCAAAACTGTGACCTTAATTGCCTACCGTCTGTAAGCTGTTAGTGTCTTAACGACCGTTCCACAGGTGCATGATCATTAATTGTTTATGGTTCATTGAACAAGCATGGGAAACAGTGTTTAAACCCTTTACAATGAAGATCTGTGAAGATATTTGGATTTTTACGAAATATCTTTGAAAGACAAGGCCCTGAAAAAGGGACGTTTCTTTATTTGCTGAGTTTATATATACAGTTGAAGTCAGAAGTTTACATACACCTTAGCCAAATACATTTAAACTCCGTTTTTCACAACTCCTGACATTTAGTCCCCGTAAAAATTCCCTGTTTTAGGTCAGTTAGGATTACCACTTTATTTTAAGAATGTGAAATGTCAGAATAATAGAATGATTTATTTCAGGTTTTATTTCTTTCATCACATTCCCAGTGGGTCAGAAGTTTACATACACTCAATTAGTTAACTTGGGTCAAACATTTCGGGTAGCCTTCAACAAGCTTCCCACAATAAGTTGGGTGAATTTTGTCCCATTCCTCCTGACAGAGCTGGTGTAACTGAGTCAGGTTTGTAGGCCTCCTTGCTCGCACATGCTTTTTCAGTTCTGCCCACAAATATTCTATGGGAGATTGAGGTCAGGGCTTTGTGATGGCCACTCCAATACCTTGACCTTGTTGTTCTTAAGCCATTTTGCCACAACTTTGGAAGTATGCTTGGGGTCATTGTCCATTTGGAAGACCCATTTGCGACCAAGCTTTAACTTCCTGACTGATGTCTTGAGATGTTGCTTCAATATATCCACATAATTTTCCTCCCTCATGATGCCATCTATTTTGTGAAGTGCACCAGTCCCTGCTGCAGCAAAGGACCCCCACAACATGATGCCGCCACCCCCGTGCTTCACGGTTGGGATGGTGTTCTTCAGCTTGCAAGCCTCCCCCTTTCTCCTCCAAACATAACAATGGTCATTATGGCTAAACAGTTCTATTTTTGTTTCATCAGACCAGAGGACATTTCTCTAAAAAGTACGATCTTTGTCCCCATGTGCAGTTGCAAACAGTAGTCTGTCTTTTTTATGGCGGTTTTGGAGCACTGGCTTCTTCCTTGCCGAGCGGCCTTTCAGGTTATGTCGATATAGGACGTGTTTTACTGTGGATATAGATACTTTTGTACCTGTTTCGTCCAGCATCTTCACAAGGTCCTTTGCTGTTGTTCTGGGATTGATTTGCACTTTTCGCACCAAAGTACGTTCATCTCTAGGAGACAGAACGCGTCTCCTTCCTGAGCGGTATGACGGCTGCGTGGTCCCATGGTGTTTATACTTGCGTACTATTGTTTGTACAGATGAACGTGGTACCTTCAGGCGTTTGGAAATTGCTCCCAAGGATGAACCAGACTTATGGAGTTCTACAAAAAAATATATATATTTTGATTTCCCCATGATGTCAAGCAAAGAGGCACTGAGTTTGAAGGTAGGCCTTGAAATTCATCAACAGGTACAGCTCCAATTGACTCAAATTATGTAAATTAGCCTATCAGAACCTTCTAAAGTCATGACATCATTTTGTAGAATTTTCCAAGCTGTTTAAAGGCACAATCAATGTAGCGTATGTAAACTTCTGACCCACTGGAATTGTGATTAAGTGAATTATAAGTGAATTAATCTGTCTGTAAACAATTGTTGGAAAAATTACTTGTGTCATGCACAAATTATATGTCCTAACCGACTTGCCAAACGTATAGTTTGTTAACAAGAAATTTGTGGAGTGGTTGAAAAACGAGTTTCAATGACTCCAACCTTTGTGCATGTAAACTTCCGACCATATATGTTTTTTGTTGTTGAAAGATTTCTATAAAACAGTTTTTGCTTTGTCATTATGAGGTTTTATGTGTAGATTGATGAGGGGGAAAAACTATTTAATCAATTTTAGAATAAGGCTGTAACGTAACAAAATGTGGAAATAGTCAAGGGGTCTAAATACTTTCCAAATGCACTGTATATATGTAGATTGTTTAGTGCCTAAAATAAATACATGTAAAAAAATATTTAAAAAATTGGTTCCTGATCTTTCTTGTATCTCTCAGATATAAGACAGACACTTCAGAACAAATGTCCTATGGATATATTTGTTTTACTATCTATTTATCCATGTATGACACTGTTAATCGTTGCGTTTCTATGGGCTAATAGCAGTAAGGCCAAATTCAATGTTTAATAAAATTATTTGTTTATATATATTTTTTGATACCTTAAGGCAGGGATCATCAACTAGATTCAGCTGTGGACCAATTCTTTCTTGACAGGATGGTCTTAGTGCCGGAACATAATTACGAATAAGAAGCCCAAACAGATATAATGTTTGACTAAAACAATCATTTCAAACCTTGTTTACATTTGTATACGATCACTTGTCTCTATTATGCATGGGAATACATGGGAATAGATTTCTTAAATGAATTAATAAAAAAATATATAGATATTGATTTTAGCATTTGCAAATTGGCTTAGTCTCGTAGTGAGGAGCCTATAGTTTGATAGCTAGAGTCATTGGATCTGATTTCCTGGTGTTTTTACAGTCTTTTATGTCCAACAATGAAAAAAATACAAAAGTATATAAATGTTTTTATTTTTATTCAGAAAACTTGGGGGGCCAAATAAAACCAGTTTACGGGACGGCCAGTTGGGGAACCCTGCCTGTGATTCAAAATAAAATAGCTAAATGATCCTTGGTATGACCATCTTAAAACAATTCCATATGTTAGCTTAGATGTAAGGATTACGGCAATTAAAAGCACTGGGCCACTACTGGCTGCCAATGGTTCTGTGCCTGACCTAGATCCCTGGATTCCCTGCTTCCATCCTGCACGGAGAGGACAATGGATCCCTAGTGGTACCTGAGCGACATGAATGATCCAGTTTGCTTGGCTTTGCCCTGGGACTGGGTCATTGACACCGAATGGGAGGTGGTCACCAGGGTGACGGGGCGACCTGCCAGATTCAGCTGGGGAAAGCAGTCCATGACCTTTTGACAGTTTGGCAGATATTTCTCACTTTTCTCGTTCCTCGCAATCCTCCGCAGAGGGAGCATTTGTTCTGTTGCTTTTTTTCCACTCAGTTGGGAAATAAGGACTGAAAATGTGACTAGATTTCTATTTATGACATTAAAATGACAAACAACCTCGTTTGTTGGAAGAAAACGTAAGTCACAAATCCAGTTCTTAAGAAAAAAATGGATCACACATGGCTCCTTAAACAATAACAGCATGGGTGTGCCGAGACTTGTCTTTCCTGTCCTTCCGAGCATTAAAAGCATTATTTTGCATTTGACTTACATTCTCTCTCTTCCTCTATATCTTTCTCTTTCCCGATCTCTGATGATGAGTCAGTCGTAATCGCTTACTGGAGTCTGAGACCGGTGCCAACTGGCAAGCGACCTTAACCTCCTCTGCACTACCAATACAGCTGCATTAATAACCGTTGATTAGTTACAAATGACAACCGGGCCTGGTGCCATGATGTTGGGCACATGTTGAGAGAGATGCATGTGTAGTGGGGTGCTACTAAGTATTTAACTTGGCCATTGTGGTGGCAGTAGGTCCCCTACTTGGTGTTCAATTGAGGAATTAGCTACTTGGGCTTCAGACTTGGGCTTTAGCTCGGCAGGCTATGGCTCTCATGTAGCTGTTGTGCATTGTGCAACCTTTACACAGGGTTTGTCTTGGGTTCTACTTTGATACCCTCTGGCTGGGACATGTTTCGAAATTACAATTATTACACAGTAATCATGTATCAAAGTACATCTTCCTGTACATCTTAGAAATAAAATTCCAAGAAGGCAACTGCAGCAGTATATCTTCCCTGGACTTTCTCTTTTAAATCTTCTAAACTGATCAAATAAAGAAACACATCAACAAATAAATAATCATGGCAATGACAGCAGGGGGGACTCCAGGAGGTGACTTCCAGAAACGGTGCTCGTCTTCAACTCTCCTTTCATCTCTCCACCAGTGAAAAAAAAGCTCAAAAGGGAGCGAGCAGCTAAGCAAGACGCAGAGCGCTAGCGACGACACTAATATGTGACATTGTGTCAGCTCCAGCCCCGTGCAGCTGTTTCCCCTTCTCCCGTCAGCTCGTAGCTCCACACACTCCAAGCCTCCCAAGAATGCCTGGGAAAGTTCTGAGGGGGGAGAACAGACGGGGGACTCTCCGGATATCAATGGCTGAGGCACAGCCCTCTACCACAGAGGAGGAGAAAAACAGCTTATTTTGCATGTTTTTCTTGCAAAACTTCTGTCTTGTCTTACATTTTAATTAGCATGCTTGGTTGATTTAGACTCATTTTCCGAGCAGTCAGACTCAGATATAAGAGGGGAAGTGACAGTGAAGAAGTGATAATTTGCATGGTAGGAAGTAGGTTTCAGATTGGAAGGAACCGGCAAGATTGGGTTGATTGAGCACGAGGTCTTTTATCACATAATGATAATGTGTATCAAATCAGCAATACCATCTGAGGTAGGTAGCTATGGTCCATACCTCCATAAAGATACCTATACATTAGTCTTTCTCCCTCCAGTAATCCTTCACTGGTCCATCATCCCCACACTCATCCATTATACTGGATGATGTGCCGTCAACATCATCCAGTTTAAAGCCCACCTCCCGACCTTGTCACTCTGTGAACCGCATATATTCACCTTCTCTTACTATTATCACCTTGTGCATTTGATAACGTTAATGATATTATTGGCAACTGCACTGGAAGAGAGGGAAATAAAACTGCCCTTTCTCTACTAGCCATCGGATATTTCTGAATAAATGTACTGAAAATCATAGGAAATATTTCCTATCATGGCATAGCATGATGTGTTGTTTTGACCGACAGGGGTTTGAACCTAGCTCATATGCGTGACTGTTTTGGCCCTATGAGCAAAAGCTTATGCATTAGTTCAGGGGGGCTTATGCAAGTCTTCAGGTTTAAGGCAAGTTTACTCATCAAGTGAGCTTGGTTCACCAATCAACATAGTGATACATAGTGAAAAATGGGTCTTCGGTCATTCTTATGGTGAGGAGCTTGATACTTAAACCTGGCTAATACTAGACTAAACGGTTGTTTATAGACAAACGACACCAAAGTCAAATTTACATAATTACTTGCATGTTAGAGTTTTTCGTCATGAATCTTGTTCTGGAGGCAGCTCGACAGAGTTGTCACTAGCTGACACAGCCACCGTCATCAAATCAGATTTTAAACCTAACCCTAACCATAACTCGTAACCTTAACCACACTGCTAACTCTAATGCCTAACCCTAACCTTAAAGCTAATTTTTGTTTCCATTAATTTTTACAGTATAGACAATTTTGACTTTGCAGCTGGCCTATCTAAGGGGAAATTGCTCACTTCTGCCTCCAGGACAAGACTCGTGACAATAAATTTCAACCTGCTCAATACTTGGTAATAAGGCCATACATCTTTTGATCACTAAGTGTAGTTCAGTCCAGGATCAGTCTTAGGTTCCCTTTTGGTGGTTGTGTGTGTGAATTATATTCCACAAACCACAGATGTTATCAAATACATGTTGCTCTCATAACACTGATGAAGCAGATATTGACTTTAATAGGCTTGGGTACGTCGTCACGACTGAACTGGCCTGATTCTTCAGACACGCGGGTCCCTGTTGATCTGCTTGACGGAGGCCACATTTGTTTTTCCCATCCTCTTGCAGTTGCCAAAATTGTTGCGTTGGTATTTCACCTCTGACTCCAGGCCATAGTTTCGTCAATCACGCACACTGTCAGTGCCCAGTCTACAGTTTATTAAAATAACTGCGAGTGACTATGGGGTATTTTCGTGCCATTTTGAATGACAGTGGCTTCCAGAAATGGCCTGTTCCATTTTAAGAACGCTGTCCTACACATGCCCTCACTGCATCCAGGGCCCAAGTGGGCCGAACCACGCGTACGGGTGAGTGGGGCGGGTGGAAGTGGGCGATATCCAATTACCAAAGAGCAATGAGTTAAAGTATGGGTGAGATGGTCTAAAAATACAAGCGTCTATATCGGGCCTCTTGGTCACTCCTTTTGCATTTATGTAGTGTTCTGTGTGACAGCTGCGTTGCGTCAGATTGTAAAAGCCATCAGTCCACGGCCTGCTTTCTATGAAAGAGACCCTACAAGAGGATTCTGTACTCACACAGGCTCAGAGTGGTTCAGGCAGTTGAAAGAAAGACACATATTTGGACTTTAGTTCCACCTATGAGCATCTGCAAATAGCAACAAATGTCAAAACTTTTTGGAGCAGCCATTTTGGTTCTCTGGATCAACACCAGATCAGTGCAAAACAAGGAGAGGTCACTTCCCAGTGAACTTTGATTACCTCCTAGCCTTTTCATAAGCATGATGCCTATGTATTGTAGCAGCCCATGGGAATTGCATGAAGGTCTCTGAAATGTGCATTGCATCTTGGCACGTCATGCCAATACTATTCCAAACCAAAGGGTGAGAAGAGCTGTTCGCTTTCCACATGCTGGTGGTGTTAGACCCTTGTTGTAGCACTCACCACTAGCACCTGCCCGCAACGCAGATGACACGTGACTAATTTTAGCGAGGTATTGGGCCTGGTATGCCCACGCATCCTAACAACCTCCAAACACCACCCACTTTACCCTCATACCCACCCTTCAGTGATTACCCCTGCTCTGGTAACACGCGTCATATTCGTTTATACCACCGCATCAATGACAAATAAACAGGAGCGCCATGACGTGCATCATACTCCGATTTCACTGTAAACAAATGGATCTCTCACATCGAAACCTGGACTAACATCTGGTTATAATTTTCTGGTTGTCGAAAAGGAGAACGTGTAATACAACCTGTTATTTTACACATCAGTAACGCTGTTGTTTCACTTGTATTTTTTATTTTATTCAAACCACAAAGACCAGGGAGATTTACCAATGCCTCACAAAGAAGGGTAACTACTGGTAGATGGGGGGGGGGGGGGGGGGGGGGGGGGGATAAAAAAATTGCAGACATTGAATATCCCTTTGAGCATGATGAAGTTATTAATTACACTTTGGATGGTGTATCAATACACCCAATCACTACAAAGATACAGGTGTCCTTTCTAACTCAGTAGCTGGAGAGGAAGGAAACCACTCAGGGAGTTAACCATGAGGCCAATGATTACTTTAAAACTGTTACAGAGGCTGTGATAGGAGAAAACTGAGGATGGATCAACAACATTGTAGTTACTCCACTATACAAACCTAAGTGACAGAACGAAAACAAGGCACTAAAGCAATACTGCATAAAATGTGGCAAATCAATTAACTTTTTTTCCTGAATACAACGTGGTATGTTTGGGGCAGATCCAATGCAACACATTACTGAGTGCCACTCTCCATATTTTCAAGCATAGTGGTGGCTGCATCATGTTATGGGTATGCATGTAATTGTTAAGAACTGGAATGTTTTTCAGGATAAAAAATAAGCAGAAGGGAGCAATGCACAGGCAAAATCCCAGAGGAAAACCTGGTTCAGTCTACTTGCCACCAATTCACCTTTTAGCAGGACAATAAAGTAAAACACAAGGCCAAATCTACACTGCAGTTCCTTACCAAGAAGACAGTGAATGCTCCTGAATGGCCGAGTTACAGTTTTGACTTAAATCTACTTGAAATCTATGACAAGACCTGAAAATGGTTGTCTAGCAATGATCAACAACCAATTTGACAGAGCTTGAATCATTTTCAAAAGAATTATGGGTAAATGTTGCACAATTCAGGTGTTGAAAGCTCTTGAAAACTTACCAAGAAAGACTCACAGCTGCAATCGCTGGCAAGGTGCTTCTACAAAGTATTGACTCGGGGTGTGAATACTTATGTAAATTAGATATTTCTGTATGTCATTCTCAATAAATTAGCAAAAATGTCTAAAACCTTGTTTTCACTTTGTCAATTTGGGGCATTGTATGTATATGGGTGAGAGGAAAAATATATTTAATACATTTTGTATACTGAATGTAACACAACACAATGTGTAATAAGTCAAGGGGAACGGATACTTTCTGAAGGCACTGTATTCTTGTGAAAGCCTTCCATATCAATTAAATTTTTTTAATTAGACTAAATACATTTACATTGTCAGAATATTCTAAATGTATAGCAGCTATAAAAATAGAATTTGAGCGTGAGTTGAGAATAAAAAACAACGTTTCCGTACTTACTCTAGTAGTGTTGGTGTGGTAAACTGTCGCAACATATGTAACTACAGTGTTGTTGTCGAATTTGACCAACCTTGTTTTTGTCCAACGCTGCCAGTCCGTACGGCAGCCAAACTGCCATACCCTGTAACTACAGTATTCTTTGACGAATGATTCCCCGCAAAATCTAGATTTATAACTTCTTTTGACAATTCCCCAGAACGCATGAGACACATGGAGACACTGGTAAACACTCCCTGAACGAAACAAAATATGCAACAGAAATGACAGCCGAGTCCCGCGCTACTTTGTAACTTTTGTCACCAAGTCAAGTGCTGGACTGTTTTCAAGTTTGCAACTATGTTGGCTACAATGACAATGGTTCTAAAAAAGTAATGAATTCAACACGTTTGAGTATTTTACCTGATTTTGCTGAGTATTATCTCTTCTTGCTGACGTTTTGGAATAAAGAAGGTGTAAACAGAGTTACATTAATCCGTGTTGTGCAACTCCCCCTTCGACAGCTCTAAAGTTCTTTCTCTCTCTCTCTCTCTCTCCGTCGCTCTCTCTGTCCCGCGCCTCTTTTACTGTCGCATGCCACGAAGGCCACTCAAACGAATCTGACCACACTTATTCTTTTACCGGGAGGAGAAACTGTAGGAGGAAGGTCGCTCGTGCAGTCAATTCAATAGTCGAGGGCGCGAATCAACGTCACATGGACTGCATGTTTTTCGAAAATTGGGTCAAACGTCAAATAGCACAGAAACTCAACCCACTGCATATTACTGATGAATAGAGGAATAGGCTGCGAGAATATTTGCCAATGTAGCATATCTATAGCCTACACAGTTTGGCAAACAGTATATATTTTTGAACCACTATCACAAAACCCATTCTGCTTTTTTCCCCTTCAGAGTAGGCCTAATAGTTATACAGTCAGGGCACGTGAAGCATGGTCATGCACTTTCGATACAGATATAATTTAGCACCTACAAAGTTAATTTATGTAACTTCCATATCACACTTTTTTATCTTGATGATATACACCAAACATATTTCATGTATCAACTTGTATTGTTGTATTATTGTATGATTGTATAGGTCGTTTAGATTAGTCAATGTGACTGTTTTGAATTATGCATATAACGATTACTGTATAGACTATGTTCAGACATCTTTAAAAACAAAATGTTTAACCTTTATTTAACTAGGCAAGTCAGTTAAGAACAAATTCTTATTTACAACGACGGCCTACCCCAGCCAAACCCGGATGACGCTGGGCCAATTGTGCACCGCCCTATGAGACTCCCAAACACAGCCGGATGTGATTCAGCCTGAATTCAAACCAGGGACTGTAGTGTCGCCTCTTGCACTGAGATGCAGTGCCTTAGACCGCTGCGCCACTCGGGAGCAGGTCATTGGTTGAGAACTATGCAAGGAAGGATGGTTATCATAAAGTATCTTGTTTCAACACTTCAGACTGAGGATAACCTGGCAAATATGTGTTGTCAGAGCTCACCTGACTGATTTTATTTGTTTATTTTAAAAGTGAAATTAAGGGAATAAAAAATTTAGTTATACAACTCAATTTGACATTCTACATCAAGAATATCTACAAGAAATCTATTTGAACTGTAATCTTGTGTGTTGACCTGCCTTATAATACCTATTAGATTAACATAAAAAAATTATTAGGTCAAAATTACCGTACAATAACCCCAGTGTCCTTCGAACCGACCAACAGATATACAGTCCATACTGTAAAAAGCTGTGTAGTACAGAACATTCTGTAGTAGGCTATGCAGTGATAGACTGACATGTTAACTTCTCTCTGACTTTTAGCCAAGCAACAGTTAAAGGAAAGATACATTCTCATAAAGGAACTCTTGTTCAGAGATATAGTTGTGCTCTGGTGATTTGTGTAATGCCTTGTATGCCCTGGGGCTGTGCATGTTGTGAAACATATCCAGAAAAATGAGTTACATCGCACTGATTCGGAGGCCCACAGCTTTCGAGGCGAGTGGTAGGACAAGCAGACACTTGCTCATAATGTCTCTGACACAAGAATGAGTAACATGGCCTGCATATCCTGTAGGACAGGGTTTCCTAAACTCAGACCTGGGGCCTCCCAGGGGTGCACAAAGCTTGATGATGAGATGATTATTTGAAATAGCTGGTCACTAATAATGTTTACATGCAATTTCACCCACTTTAAACGTACGGTATATACTGTATTCTATTCATGTCTTATCCCATATAACTACTGCTGTACACCTTTTATATTCGTATACTATCTTTACACTCCCCTTGACTTTTTCCACATTTTGTTACATTTACAGCCTTATTCTAAAATGTATATAAAAACAAAAAATCCTCACCAATATACACACAATATCCCATAATGCCAAAGCGAAAACAGCTTTTTAGAAATGTTTGCAAATGTATAAAAAATTAAAAACAGAAATACCTTATATACATACTGTAAGTATTCAGACCCTTTGCTATGAGACTTGAAATTGAGCTCAGGTGCATCTTGTTTCCATTGATCATCCTTGAGATGTTTCTACAACTTGATTGGAGTCCACCTGTGGTAAAGTCAATTGATTGGACATGATTTGGAAAGGCACACACCTGTCTATATAAGGTCCCACAGTTGACAGTGTATGTCAGAGCAAAAACCAAGCCATGAGGTCGAACGAATTGTCCATAGAGCTCCGAGACAGGATTGTGTCGAGGAACCAACACATTTCTGCAGCATTGAAGGTCCCCAACAACACAGTGGCCTCCATCATTCTTAAATGGAAGAAGTTTGGAACCACCAAGACTCTTCCTAGAGCTGTCCGCCCGGCCAAACTGAGCAATCAGGGAAGAAGGGCCTTGGTCAGGGAGGTGACCAAGAACCCGATGGTCACTCTGACAGAGCTTCATAGTTCCTCTGAGGAGATGGGAGAACTTTCCAGAATGACAACCATCTCTGCAGCACTCCACCATTCCACTCCAATCAGGCCTTTATGGTAGAGTGGCCAGACAGAAGCCACTCCTCAGTAAAAGGCACATGACAGCCCGCTTGGAGTTTGCCAAAAGGCACCTAAAGACTCTCAGACCATGAGAAACAAGATTCTCTGGTCTGATGAAACCAAGATTGAACTCTTTGACCTGAATGCCAAGCGTAAAATTTGATTTTATGTTAGTTTATGACAAATGACATAACACTATTGCGCTAATGGCAGCAATAAGGGTGACGTTGGTTCTTAAAATGTAAAAATGGCACTATGGTTTATGTCACTTGGCAAATTTAGCTGATTACACAGGTGTCACAGATTCAAAGCTTTCACATCAATCATGACAGATGCCATGGATGGATCGAAGTCCAATATGTTACCGTAATGTAGTTGGTTTGCGTGCTATCAGCCTAGTAGGGCCTACAGTTGCTGTCCTCGTGTTGAGTGTCTTGTCAACAACTAGACCTCTTCTGGCTGAATTCGCTCTCTCTTTCCCCTCCTTCTCTCCTCTCCTCCTCCTCCTCTTCTCTCTTCCTCCTCCTCTCTCTTCCTCCTCCTCTCTCTTCTCCCTCCTCTTCTCTCTCTTGCTCCTCCTCCTCCCCTCACTTCTCCCTCCTCTTCTCTCTTCCTCCTCTCTATTCCTCCCCCTCTCTCTCTTTTGCCCCTCTCGCTCTGTCCTTTCTCAAAATAACTAATGAAGCACACTCTGCTTCTAATCTGCTGCTGCTGCTTAAGGCAACACATGACTAAGCGCATGTGCTCACACACACACACACACACACACACACACACACACACACACACACACACACACACACACACACACACACACACACACACACACACACACACACACATCACTCTCTGATAGACTGTTGCCAAATGAAGCGGATGGCTTAGTTAGCGTTGCTACTACCTCCCTGAGGACTGAAGTACTGCCGCACCGAACCTAGAAATGCCTTGGTTTTTCTGGGTCAGTGGTATGATGAAGCCTCCATAAATTGCGTATCTTTTCTTATGCGCATGATATCCAGGTCAAGTGGCGATTTTGAACATAATGATGTACCAAAACAGCATCCACGAAAGGCCTAATAACAACTCCTAACATCTCCACAAGAAAGGTCTTAGAATAATGTGAGTGATAACTTTACCATTAAAAGGCCCACATACACCCCCCTCTCCCTCTTCATATCATTGTCACAGGACCGCCATGCCTTGACGCTGCCTTGGGTTCCAACCAGGACAAAATGGCATAAATGGGAAGACAGCAGGGTGATTCATCAAAACGAGGTAAGACGTGACTGCAGTAAGTATACACACCCAGTCCCAGCAGTTTTAAAAATTGATTAAGATCATGCCACCCCTGGTCTACATTTAACCCTGAAGGCAGAGATTCAATCCTCGCCTATGCAACTTTACGTTCCATGCTACAGTATATCCCTCTTCTATCTAATCCAACTGTGGATAAAATCTGTGGATAAAATCGCAAAATGTATATATTTTTTCAACAAAACTTGACTGTTGACATATGTCACCTTTATGTCCAGTGTTTATATAATGTGATTTGTGTGTTTATTACACTGTAACAGTGATCTCTTTTCCCCTTCATAGTTTTCCCCACCATACAGGTCTTGGATTACATAAAGTATGGTAAGTTTCATAGATGTTTGGTAGTGTTCTTGGGAACAAACTGACTCCAGTAAAGGGTTTATTTTAGAGGTGAATGATACATACATGTAGTCTGACAGATCAGCCTAACCCATATTTCCTGTAGCCTTACAAGTGTTTTGCTCACATTGTCTTCGTCAAGGCTTGTCTCAGGTGGCTCACTATCGCCATCTTTGCCTCACCAAGAAATATTGTAATATATTGCTAGATACCTGGTTCTCCTTTTTCTCTCAGCATAGCGGTATTATAATTCAACAGTGTTCTTAAAACATTTCATATTCTAACTTAGTTTTCCCCTTTTGTGGACATGATCAATCAGAATGGTTGCTAGGCATTTTGATAACAAACTATTCTCAGGGTCATACAGCACAACTGAGATGCTCACTTACAGTAACTGCATGCTTCTACATCTGCATTGCTTGCTGTTTGGGGTTTTAGGCTGGGTTTCTGTATAGCACATTGTGACATCTGCTGATGTAAAAAGGGCTTTATTAATAAATGTGTATTGTTTAAAGATATTCTCTGGTACTGGCGTTGACCGGGGCAGCTCTAGCAGGGCAGAAATTTGATGAATTGACTTGTTGGAAAGGTGGCATTGTAACGCTCTGGGTGTCGGGGGGTGTGAAGTCAAGCGCAGGAACAACAGACAGTTCAAATATGGTGCTTTTAATGCACAACTGGCAAACAATGTCCACACGAATTAACACTGGGTGCAACAAACAAATGTCCCCTACACGGAGGACAAAAAACCCAGTCCAAAATACAATTGATGAACGAAACAAACAAACGTTCATCTACTCCCGAATCCAACATACAGCTGAACAATCCCGCACAAAGAACCGTACGGGCTGGCTGACTAATAAAGCCCCACTAATTATAAATCACCTCAACACAGGTGTAACAAATAAACACATAAGGAGGGGGAGGAAAAAAGAGTCAGTGGCAGCTAGTAGGCCGGTGACGACGACCGCCGAGCCCCGCCCGAACGGGAAGGGGAGTCACCTTCGGTCGGAGTCGTGACAGTACCCCCCCTCTGACGCGCGAATGACACCGGCGCGCCGACACCGGCCTCAAGGTCGACCCGGAGGGCGAGGCGCAGGGCGATCCGGATGGAGGCGATGGAAATCCCTCAACATTGACGGATCCAAAATGTCCCCCACCGGTACCCAGCACCTCTCCTGCGGACCGTACCCCTCCCAGTCCACGAGGTACTGCAGGCCCCTCACCCGGCGTCTCGAGTCCAGAATGGCCCGTATCGTATACGCCGGGGACCCCTCGATGTCCAGAGGGGGAGGAGGGACCTCCGGCACCTCACCGTCCTGCAGGGGACCAGCTACCACCGGCCTGAGGAGAGACACATGAAACGAGGGGTTAATACGATAATAGGAAGGGAGTTGTAATCGATAACACACCTCGTTTATTCTCCTCAGGACTTTGAAGGGCCCTACACACTGCGGACCCAGCTTCCGGCAGGGCAAGCGGAGGGGCAGGTTTCGGGTCGAGAGCCAGACCCTGTCCCCCGGTACAAACACGGGGGCCTCACTGCGGTGGCGGTCAGCGCTCCTCTTCTGCCTTCTCCCAGCTTGTTGGAGGGACTCCTGGACGGCCCTCCAGGTCTCCTTGGAGCGCTGTACCCATTCCTCCACCGCAGGAGCCTCGGTCTGGCTCGGATGCCATGGTGCCAGGACCGGCTGGTACCCCAACACGCACTGAAAGGGGGATACGTTAGTAGAGGAGTGGCGTAGTGAGTTCTGGGCCATCTCGGCCCAGGGAATGTATCTCGCCCACTCCCCTGGCCGGTCCTGGCAATACGACCGCAGAAACCTACCCACCTCCTGGTTCACTCTCTCCACCTGCCCATTACTCTCGGGGTGATACCCGGAAGTCAGGCTGACCGAGACCCCCAGACGCTCCATGAACGCCCTCCATACTCGGGACGTGAACTGGGGGCCCCGATCAGAAACGATGTCCTCCGGCACCCCGTAGTGCCGGAAGACGTGGGTGAATAAGGCCTCCGCAGTCTGTAGGGCTGTAGGGATACCGGGCAACGGGAGGAGACGGCAGGACTTAGAAAACCGATCCACAATCACCAGAACCGTAGTGTTTCCCTGAGACGGTGGATGATCGATCACGAAATCTACGTACAGATGAGACCATGGCCGTTGTGGAACGGGGAGGGGTTGCAACTTCCCTCTAGGAAGGTGCCTAGGAGCCTTACTCTGGGCGCATACCGAACAGGAGGAGACATAAACCCTAACGTCCCGAGCTAAGGTAGGCCACCAATACCTCCCCCGAAGGCTCCCCACTGTCCTCGCCACCCCAGGGTGTCCCGAGGAGGGTAGGACGTGAGCCCACCGAATCAGTTGGTCCCGAACACCAAGCGGCACGTACTTCCGCCCCGCCGGACACTGAGGAGGCGCGGGTTCCGCCCGTAGCGCCCGCTCGATGTCCGAGTCCACCTCCCATACCACTGGCGCTATCAGCCTCGAGGCGGGAAGGATAGGAGTGGGTTCGGTGGACCTATCCTCCGTGTCGTAAAGGCGGGACAGTGCGTCAGCCTTTACGTTTTGGGAGCCTGGTCTATAGGATAAGGTAAACCGGAACCGGGTGAAGAACATGGCCCACCTTGCCTGACGTGGGTTCAGTCTCCTAGCTGCCCGAATATACTCCAGATTCTGGTGGTCGGTCTAGATGAGAAAGGGGTGCTTAGCCCCCTCAAGCCAGTGTCTCCACACCTTCAGAGCCCTGACCACCGCTAACAACTCCCGGTCCCCCACATCATAGTTACGCTCCGCTGGGCTGAGCTTCCTAGAGAAGAAAGCGCAGGGGCGGAGTTTTGGTGGCTTCCCCGAGCGCTGTGATAGCACGGCACCCACCCCAGCCACGGATGCGCCAACACGGGCGCATCCGTGAACAGAACCTTCAACCTGTTGAAAGCTCCGTCCACCGCTGCTGACCACCGCAACCGCACCGGGCCCCCCTTTAGCAGTGAGGTAATGGGAGCCGCTACCTGGCCAAAACCCCGGATAAATCTCCGGTAGTAGTTGGCAAAACCCAAAAACCGCTGCACCTCCTTTACCGTGGTCGGAGTCGGCCAATTACGCACGGCCTTAATGCGGTCACTCTCCACCACCACCCCCGAGGTGGAAATGCGATAACCCAGGAAGGAGACGGCTCGTTTGGAGAACACACACTTCTCAGCCTTGACGTATAGGTCATGCTCCAGCAGTCTGCCAAGCACCTTGCGTACCAGAGATACATGCGCGGCGTGAGTAGCTGAGTAGATCAGAATGTCATCGATATACACAACCACCCCCTGCACGTGCAGGTCCCTGAGAATCTCGTCTACAAAGGATTGAAAAACGGCTGGAGCATTCTTTAACCCATACGGCATGACGCAGTACTCATAGTGGCCCGATGTGGTACTAAATGCGGTTTTCCACTTGTCTCCTTTCCGAATACGCACCAGACTGTACGCGCTCCTGAGGTCCAGTTTTGTAAAGAACTGCGCTCCGTGAAATGATTCCACCGCCGAAGCGATGAGAGGTAGTGGGTAACTAAACCCCACTGTGATGGCATTTAGACCTCTATAATCAATACACGGACGCAAACCTCCCCCCTTTTTCTTCACAAAAAAGAAACTCGAGGAGACGGGTGAGATGGAGGGCCGAATGTACCCCTGTCCCAGAGACTCCGTGACATATGTCTCCATAGCCAACGTCTCCTCTTGGGACAAGGGGTACACGTGACTCTTGGGAAGCGCAGCGTTTACCTGGAGATCTATCGCACAATCCCTTCCCGATCGATGGGGTGGTAATTTCGTCGCTTTCTTTTTACAGAAAGCGATTGCTAAATCGGCATACTCGGGGGGAATGCACACCGGGGAAACCTGGTCTGGACTCTCCACCGACGTAGCACCGATGGAAACTCCCAGACACCTTCTAGAACACTCCTCTGACCACCCCGTCTCCACGAAATACTGGGATTGTGCCGGGCCAGCCAGGGAATTCCCAGCACCACTGGAAACGCAGGCGAATCAATAATATAGAGACTGATACGTTCCCTATGATTCCCCTGCGTCACCATGTCCAGTGGAACTGTGGCCTCCCTGACCACCCCTGACCCTAATGGCCGGCTATCTAGGGAGTGCACGGGAAAGGGAGAATCTATCGGCACAAGCGGAATGCCCAACTTACGGGCGAGTCCGCGATCCATAAAGTTCCCAGCTGCACCTGAATCGACTAGCGCCCTATGCTGGGAAGAGGGAAAAAATTTAGGGAAAAAAAATCAAGACAAACATGTGACCAACAGGGGGTTCTGGGTGAGTCTGGTGCTGACTCACCTGGGGTGATCGAGAAGCGTTCCGCCTGCCATCTCGACTCCCAGACGGACCCCCCCAGCACCGATCGGCGGTGTGTCCTCTCCGACCACAGCTGGTGCAGGGGGAGCCTCCTCCTCCGATACCCCTAGGCGCGGTCCCTCCCAACTCCATCGGGATGGGAGCCGGGGTGCTGGGTGGTGGAACGCACAGGACCCTCTCCGAACGCCTGCGGGTAGCCAGCAGATTGTCCAGTCAGATGGACATGTCAATTAGCTCATCAAGGGAAAGAGCGGTGTCCCGACACGCTAGCTCCCTGCGGACGTCCTCCCGGAGACTACACCGATAGTGGTCAATAAGGGCCCTGTCGTTCCACCCTGATCCCGCGGCCAAGGTCCGGAACTCCAGCGCGTAATCCTGTGCGCTCCTCTTCTCCTGCCTGAGATGGAATAGTCTTTCACCCGCCGCTCGGCCCTCTGGGGGGTGGTCAAACACGGCACGAAAACGGCGGGTAAACTCTGGGTAGTGCTCCTTCGCTGAGTCTGGGCCATTCCAGACTGCGTTTGCCCACTCCAGAGCATGACCCGTTAGGCAGGAGACGAGGACACTCACCCTCTCCGCTCCCGAGGGAGTGGGGCTAACGGTGGCCAGGTATAGTTCCAGTTGGAGTAAGAACCCCTGACACCCCGCCGCCGCTCCATCATAACCCCTCGGGAGCGTAAGACGGAGCGCGCTGGAGCCGGGGGATGGAGAGTCCTGAGGAGGGGAAACCGAAGGTGGAGAGAGGAACCCACTCCTCTCCCATCGGTCCATTCTCTCCATCATTTGGTCCATGGCTGATCCGATCCGATGGAGGACGGTGGTGTGGTGGAGAACCCGTTCCTCCATCGATGGGAGAGGGTTGGCTGCTGCTCCTGCTGACTCCATTTCTGCAGGTGCGGGATTCTGTAACGCTCTGGGTGTCGGGGGGTGTGAAGTCAAGCGCAGGAACAACAGACAGTTCAAATATGGTGCTTTTAATGCACAACTGGCAAACAATGTCCACACGAATTAACACTGGGTGCAACAAACAAATGTCCCCTACACGGAGGACAAAAAACCCAGTCCAAAATACAATTGATGAACGAAACAAACAAACGTTCATCTACTCCCGAATCCAACATACAGCTGAACAATCCCGCACAAAGAACCGTACGGGCTGGCTGACTAATAAAGCCCCACTAATTATAAATCACCTCAACACAGGTGTAACAAATAAACACATAAGGAGGGGGAGGAAAAAAGAGTCAGTGGCAGCTAGTAGGCCGGTGACGACGACCGCCGAGCCCCGCCCGAACGGGAAGGGGAGTCACCTTCGGTCGGAGTCGTGACAGGCATCCTATGACGAGGCCAGTTTGAAAGTCACTGAGCTCTTCAGTAAGACCATTCTACTGCCAATGATTGTCTATGGAGATTGCATGGCTGTGTGCTCGATTTTATACACCTGTCAGCAACGGGTGTGGCTGAAAGTTGAATCCACTAATGTGAAGGGGGTCCACATACCTTTGTATATATAGTGTATTTGCCAGGGGGCTAGGGTCAGTCTGTCATATCAGTCTGTGCATTTCTCGTGTCTTCAAATCAAATCAAATTGTATTTGTCACATACATGTGTTTAGCAGATGGTATTGCGGGTGTAGTGAAATGCTTGTGTTTCTAGCTCCAACAGTGCAATAATATCTAACAAGTAATATCTAACAATACACACACTCTAAAGTAAAGGAATGAAATTAGAATATATATTTGGACGAGCAATGTCAGAGCGGCATAGACTAAGATACAGTAGAATAGGATAGAATACAGTATATATATATGAGATGAGTAATGCAAAATAGGTCAACATTATTAAAGTGACTAGTGTTCCATTATTAAAGTGGCTTTCAAGTCTATGTATATAGGGCAGCAGCCTCTAATGTGCTATTTAACAGTCTGATGGCCTACAGATAGAAGCTGTTTTTCAGTCTCTCGGTCCCAGCGTTGATGCATCTGCACTGACTTCGCCTTCTGGATGATAGCAAGGTGAATAGGCAGTGGCTCGGGTGGTTGTTGTCCTTGATGATTTTTTGGCCTTCATGTGACATCGGGTGCTGTAGGTGTCCTGGAGGGCAGGTAGCTTGCCCCCGGTGATGCGTTGCGCAAACCACACCACCCTCTGGAGAGCCCTGCGGTTACGGGCGGTGTTGTTGCCATACCAGGCGTTGATACAGCCCACAGGATGCTCTTAATTGTGCATCTGTAAAAGTTTGTGAGGGTTTTAGGTGCCAAGCCACATTTATTCAGCCTCCTGAGGTTGAAGAGGCGCTGTTGCGCCTTCTTCCCCACACTGTCTGTGTGGGTGGACCATTTCAGTTTGTCAGTGATGTGTATGCTGAGGAACTTGAAGCTTTCAACCTTGTGGAGAGGGGGGTGCTCCCTCTGCTGTTTCCTGAAGTTCACGATCAGCTCCTTAGTTTTGTTGACGTTGGGTAAGAGGTTTTTTCCCTGGCACCACACTCCCAGGGCCCTCACTTCCTCCCTGTAGGCTCTCGTCATTGTTGGTAATCAGACCTACTACTGTTGTGTCGTCTGCAAACTTGATGATTGAGTTGGAGGCGTGCATGGCCACGCAGTCATGGGTGAACAGGGAGTACAGGAGGGGGCTGAGCATGCATCCTTGTGGGGCCCCAGTGTTGAGGATCAGTGAAGTGGAGGTGTTTTTTCCTACCTTCACCACCTGGGGGCGGCACGTCAGGAAGTACAGGACCCAGTTGCACAGGGTGGTGTTCAGACCCAGGGTCTCAAGCTTAATGATGAGCTTGGAGGGTACTATGATGTTGAATGCTGAGCTATAGTCAATAAACAGCATTCTTACATAGGTTTTCCTCTTGTCCAGATGCGATATGGCAATTTTCAATGCGATGGCGATTGCATCGTCTGTGGATCTATTGGGGCGGTGTCACGCCCTGACCTTAGAGATCCTTTTTATGTCTCTATTTTGGTTTGGTCAGGGCGTGAGTTGGGGTGAGCATTCTATGTCTGGTGTTCTATATTTTCTTTTTCTGTGTGTTTGGCCGGGTGTGGTTCTCAATCAGAGGCAGCTGTCTAACGTTGTCTCTGATTGAGAACCATACTTAGGTAGCCTTTTTCCACCTGTTTGTTGTGGGTAGTTGTTTTCTGTTTTGTGTTGTTGCACCAGACAGAACTGTTTTGTTTCGTTCACTCTCTTTGTTGTTTTTGTTGTTTCAGTGTTCAGGTTATTTTATTAAATTACAATGAACACTTACCACGCTGCGTTTTGGTCACCTTCTTTCCAGGACGATCGTTACAGGCGGTAAGCAAATTGAAGTGGGTCTAGGGTGTCAGGTAAGGTACAGGTGATAGGATCCTTGACTAGTCTCTCAAATCACTTCATGATGACAGAAGTGAGTGCTACGGGGCGATAGTCATTTAGTGCAGTTACCTTTGCTTTCTTGGGTACAAGAACAATGATGGACAGCTTGAAGCATGTGGGGACAACAGACTGGGATAGGGAGAGATTTAATATGTCCGTAAACACTCCAGCCAGCTGGTCTGCGCATGCTCTGAGGACACGGCTAGGGATGTCATCTGGGCCGGCAGCCTTGCGAGGGTTAACACGCTTAAATGTCTTACTCACGCCGGCCATGGAGAAGGAGAGCCCACAGTCCTTGGTAGCGGCCCAGTCGGTGGCACTGTGTTATCCTCAAAGCGGGCGAAGAAGGTGTTGAGCTTGTCCAGAAGAAAGATGTCGCTGTCCGCGATGTGACTGGTTTTCCCTCTGTAGTTCGTGATTGTCTGTAGACACTGCCACATACGTCTCGTGTCTGAGCCGCAATTGCGGCTCCACTTTTTCTCTATACTGACGTTTTGCCTGTTTGATTGCCTTACGGAGGGAATAACTACACTGTTTGTATTCGGCCATATTCCCAGTCACCTTGCCATGGTTAAATGTGATGGTTTGCGCAGTTTTGCGCAAATGCTGCCATCTATCGACAGTTTCTGGTCAGGGTAAATTTTAATAGTCACAGTGGGTACAACATCTCCTATATACCTCCTGATAAACTCAGTCACCAGTGTATTCGTCTATGTTGTTCTCAGAGGCTACCCAGAACATATGCAAAATGGAGTCGTGATCTGATTTGCCGAAGGGAGGGCAGGGGAGGGTCTTGTAGGCAAAATGGAGCAAAATGTTTTGGAACAGCCTCTGGAATCAGTACAATTGCCCTGGAGGGTTCGAACATAGGATCCGATTCGGTAAAGTCGTATTCCTTTTCGTAATGCTGGTAATGCTTGTGAGTTATCGTCACTCTGATATCCAAAAGTTCTTCCCGGCAGTATGTAATAACACAAAAAAATGTATGCGCTAATAATGCAAGAAATAACACATAAAAAACAAACTACTGCAAAGTTTTTTAAGAGCTAGAAGCACTGCAGCCCTGTCCGTCGGCGGCATTTTCCACTTATCTGGTGTCCTGTGTGAGCTTAGGTATGCTCCACCCCCCTCCCCCCACCGCACCTGCTGTCTCGACCTCTGAATGCTCGGCTATGAAAAGCTAACTGACATTTACTCCTGAGGTGCTGACCTGTTGGACCCTCTATAACCACTGTGATTATTATTTGACCCTGCTGGTCATCTATGAACATTTGAACATCTTGAAGAAGGTACTTTTGTCAACTTTTTAGCCAGTAGTTCTGAAAGTAGCTTTCACGAGCCAAAAGTGGTCCCCGAACATTGCGTACTAAGTCACATATGTAAATATATGTTCACCATTTCTTTGCTCTCTCACTCTTCAGTTTGTGCATCTTGCTAGCTGTCACTCAATTGGTGAGGGGCTGAAGCTCATTGGCTGGAACTCAAATTGCTAGGGGGCAGGCCCATGTGTGAGAAAATGTAGGGGAAATGGTGCTGCACAGGTTCCAGAAAACAGCCGCATTCAATCTAGGAATTTCGTGGCTAATTGAGGTAAGACAGTAATTCTGCTTATAGATTATGCATGTATGAACTACACCTTGACACATCCAGCCCAAATCGGGAGGTTTTAAAAAGACTTGCTAATCGCCAAAATTCGGGAGCACGTCTTTAATTGCAGGGTTACACTGGAACTATTTACATCAGTGCATTCACAGTGTTAACTAGATCAATCACTGGGAAATAAAACCTTACACCATCCGGCATGAATACTGTATTCAGAATAGCGGATCACATTGTATCGTTTAATTACATGTATCCACTGTCTGGAACCAAAACAACATGTATGAAAACACAAGCATATGTTCAGAGAAGCTCCTTCAGTTATGTTAGGCCATCTTCAGCGGCTCCAGCAGCAATAGCCCCCTCTTTTCTCTCTTTTCTTCATCTCTTTCTATCTCTCCATTAATCCAGAGATGTTGGTATCTCTTTCCAGTTCAGAGAGAGGGTGAAAAACAACAAGCTATTTGATGAATCTAATGTCCCCTAGCCTCTGTCCCTCTAGGAAAGGCCCAATGGTTTTGTTAAGAGCCTTGCTGTCAGATCTAAAAGGTTCCTGCATGATTAGGTCCAGGGGGAGCTATTTTCGGTGTGCGTGCAGCCCAAAGCCTGAGTGTAATAAAACAACATGGCATTTAAGGTGTCTCTGTGCATTTGGTGCTTGTAAATGGAGAATAAACATAGGGCCTGAATCAAGCGGGAACCATTGTTTCCTTAATACTCACTTCGGGGACTCCTTTAGCTGAGACACACTATTCAGGTTGTACTGTGGGTAATATAACAATAAAAAAATCTGATGTGTGTCACGTTCCTGACCTGTTTTCCCTTGTTTTGTATTTATTTAGTATGGTCAGGGCGTGAGTTGGGTGGGTTGTCTATGTGTGATTTTCTATGTTGGGATTTTGTGTTCGGCCTGGTATGATTCTCAATCAGAGGCAGCTGTCAATCGTTGTCCCTGATTGAGAATCATACTTAGGCAGCCTGGGTTTCACGTGTGTTTTGTGGGTGTTTGTTTTCCGTGTCAGTAGTTGTGCCACACGGGACTGTTTGTCGGTTAGATTCTCTTTTGTTATTTTGTTTCGTGTAGTGTTCAGTTTATTTGATAATAAAACATGGACACTTTCCACTCTGCGTCTTGGTCCGATCCCTACACCTCCTCTTCAGACGAAGAGGAGGAAATTAGCCGTAACAATGTGTTTTAACAACAGCCAGCTTGAATTATGGTGTACATGACAGGTTCATTACTAGGAGATTTCAGCTTATTTGCCTTGAAGCTTGTTCAAAACAGCAACATATTGGACAGATTTGCAATTAGTGCTCCAAAATTGTAAAAATACAAAATGCTGCAAGAACCATACTACCCTACAAAGGCAAAACGCAGGAACTACGAATTTGATCAGAAATCTTTGATCTGTTGTAATGGCCAGGTATATTATCTGATTAATGAGGTATTTTTCCTGACACAAGAACAAGCCAGTTGATCAGAATACAGTACATTCGGAAAGTATTCAGACCTCTTGACATTTTCCCCCCCAAAATTACGTTACAGTCTTATTCTAAAATTGATTAAATAGTTTTTTTTCTTCATCAATCTACACACAATACCCCACAATGACAAAGCAAAAACAGGTTTGTCGAAAATGTTGCTAATAAAAAAAAAAAAGTTTGAAAAATATCACATTTTCATAGGCATTCTGACCCTTTACTAAGTACTTTGTTGAAGCCACCTTTGGCAGAGACTACAGCCTCGAGTCTTCTTGGGAATGACGCTACAAGCTTGCACATCTGTATTTGGGGAGTTTCTCCCATTCTTCTCTGCAGATCCTCTCAAGCTCTGTCAGCTTGGATGGAGAGCGTCGCTTCACAGCTATTTTTAGGTCTCTCCAGAGATGTTCGATCGGGTTCAAGTCTGTGCTCTGGCTGGGCCACTCAAGGACATTCAGAGACTTGTCCCAAAGCCAAATCAGAGTTGTCTTGGCTGTGTGCTTAGGGTTGTTGTCCTGTTGGAAGGTGAACGTTCACCCTAGTTGTAAACGTGTACACTGGGAGTTGGGAAGCAAGTTCAGGGAGTGTATTTAATATATAAATGAACATAGAAACAAAACAAGAAACGCGGGTAGCGTACAGACATGACCACTGGAACAGAAACAATAACGCCTAGGGAAAGAACAAAAGGGAGTGACATATACAGGGAAGGTAATCAGGCAGGTGATTGAGTCCAGGTGAGTCTGATGAGGCGCTGATGTGCGTAACGATGGTGGCAGGTGTGCGTAATAATGAGCAACCTGACGACCTCGAGCGCCGTAGAGGGAGTATACATGACACCAGTCTGAGGTCCTGAGCACTCTGGAGCAGGTTATCATCAAGGATCTCTCTGTACTTTGCTCCGTTCATCTTTCCCTCGATCCTGACTAGTCTGCCAGTCCCTGCTGCTGAAAAACGCTGCCACCACCATGTTCACCGTAGTGATGGTGCCAGGTTTCCTCCAGATGTGACACCTGGCATTAAGGCCACAGAGTTCAATCTTGGTTTCATCAGACCAGATAATCTTGTTTCTCATGGTCTGAGAGTCCTTCAGGTGGCTTTTGGCAAACTCCTAGCGGGCTGTCATGTGATTGGGGGAGTGCTACAGACATGGTTGTCCTTCTGGAAGGTTCTCCCATCTCCACTGAAGAACTCTAGAGTGACCATCGGGTTCTTGGTCACCTCCCTGACCAAGGCCCCTCTCACCCGATTATTCAGTTTGGCTGGGTGGCCAGCTCTAGGAAGAGTCTTTTATGGTTCCAAACTTCTTCCATTTAAGAATGATGGAGGCCACTGTGTTGTTGGGGACCTTCAATGCTGCAGACATTTTTTTTTACCCTTCCCCAGATCTGTCCCTCTACACAATCCTGCCTACGGACAATTCCTTCGAGCTCATGGCTTGGTTTTTGCTCTGACATGCACTGTCAACTGTGGGACCTTATATAGACAGGTGTGTGCCTTTCCAAATCATGGCCAATCAATTGAAATTACCACAGGTGGACTCCAATCAAGTTGTAGAAACATCTCAAGGATGATCAATGGAAACAGGATGCACCTCAGCTTAATTTCGAGTCTCATAGCAAAGAATCTGAATACTTATGTAAATAAGGTATTTCTGTTTTAATTTTTTTATACATTTGCAAACATTTCTAAAAAGCTGTTTTCGCTTTGTCATTATAGGATATTGTGTGTAGATTGGTGAGGACAATTTTTTATTTAATCAATTTTAGATTAAGGCTGTAATGTTACAAAATGTGGAAAAAGTCAAGGGGTCTGAGTACTTTTCAAATGCACTGTATATCCTGGAGTATCAGAAACTGCTGTCTGTTGTCGTGGAAAATTGAAAGATTATGTTATAATGCTTGTATTGCATTATAATGGTTGTTTTATTCGACAGAATAGAGTATTCTGTTAACTATTGTGTGTGTTCTACTGAGGATGGGCCTCTATGAGATAACACTGACAGAGGAGATTTACGATGTCTTTGGGTGATAAAACCTAAAGAGCATTCCAGAGAACATGAGCTAATGGTTCTGTTCTATGCTGTACCAGGGAGAGACGGTTCCAGTTTGGAGTAGAAGGGCCAGACACTGGTCTTTACAATGAAAACTGTTGACACAGCAGTAACTGTCTGCTATGTTTTATAGATATCTTTCATACAAATCTTAACCTTTGTGAACTGTTCCTAAGATCTGTGGTTTGTCATGTAGGTTGAGAGGGGTGTATCTTGGCTATAAAGGATCTTTGTACTTTTCTGTTGGTACTTTCAATGGTTCATTAGAGATAGCGCATCATTGAAAGTCAAAATTGCTATTGCAAACTCTTATTATTAAAGATGTAGTTTAAGTATAACTCTGACTGGTGTGTGAAGTTTGTAACTCTCCTCATTTGGTAAAGCAGAAATAAGCCACCACACTGTCTAGACAGATTTTGCAGTAAAAATACAACACGTAATTACTGCATTTGTTGGACTGCATACAAAATAATACAATGCAAGTAATAGCACACACGAGGTAAGACGTGACTGCAGTAAGTATACACACCCAGTCCCAGCAGTTTTAAAAATTGATTAAGATCATGCCACCCCTGGTCTACATTTAACCCTGAAGGCAGAGATTCAATCCTCGCCTATGCAACTTTACGTTCCATGCTACAGTATATCCCTCTTCTATCTAATCCAACTGTGGATAAAATCTGTGGATAAAATTGCAAAATGTATATATTTTTTCAACAAAACTTGACTGTTGACATATGTCACCTTTATGTCCAGTGTTTATATAATGTGATTTGTGTGTTTATTACGCTGTAACAGTGATCTCTTTTCCCCTTCATAGTTTTCCCCACCATACAGGTCTTGGATTACATAAAGTATGGTAAGTTTCATAGATGTTTGGTAGTGTTCTTGGGAACAAACTGACTCCAGTAAAGGGTTTATTTTAGAGGTGAATGATACATACATGTAGTCTGACAGATCAGCCTAACCCATATTTCCTGTAGCCTTACAAGTGTTTTGCTCACATTGTCTTCGTCAAGGCTTGTCTCAGGTGGCTCACTATCGCCATCTTTGCCTCACCAAGAAATATTGTAATATATTGCTAGATACCTGGTTCTCCTTTTTCTCTCAGCATAGCGGTATTATAATGCAACAGTGTTCTTAAAACATTTCATATTCCAACTTAGTTTTCCCCTTTTGTGGACATGATCAATCAGAATGGTTGCTAGGCATTTTGATAACAAACTATTCTCAGGGTCATACAGCACAACTGAGATGCTCACTTACAGTAACTGCATGCTTCTACATCTGCATTGCTTGCTGTTTGGGGTTTTAGGCTGGGTTTCTGTATAGCACATTGTGACATCTGCTGATGTAAAAAGGGCTTTATGAATATTTGATTGATTGATTGATTGGTATGACACAATGGGGTCTTTCAAAGATCTATGCTGCAATAATCTACACTACATGACCAAAAGTATGTTGACACCTGCTCGTCGAACTTCTCATTCCAAAATCATGGGCATTAATAAAGAGTTGGTCCCCCCTTTGCTGCTATAACAGCCTCCACTCTTCTGGGAAGGCTTTCCACTAGATGTTGGAACAATGCTGCAGGTACTTGCTTCCATTCAGCCACAAGAGCATTAGTGAGGTCAGGCACTGATGTTGGGCGATTAGGCCTGGCTCGCAATCGGCATTCCACTTCATCCCAAAGGTGTTGGATGAGGTTGAGGTCAGGGCTCTGTAGACCAGTTCTTTAAGGACCTCACTTTGTGCGAGGGATCATTGTCATGCTGAAACAGGAAAAGGGCCTTCCCCAAACTGTTGCCACAAAGTTGGAAGCACAGAATCATCTAGAATGTAACTGTACAATCTGGCCTTAATGGCCATGTACTCTAGTCTCTACCCAGCACAGCCAGAAGAGGACTGGCCACCCCTCAGAGCCTGGATCGTCTCTAGGTTTCTTCCAAGGATCCTGCCTTTCTAGGGAGTTTTTCCTAACCACTGTGCTTCTACATCTGCATTGCTTGCTGTTTGGGGTTTTAGACTCAGTTTCTGTACAAGCATTTTGGGACAGCTGCTGATGTAAAAATGGGCTTTATAAATAAATGTGTATTGTTTAAAGATATTCTCTCTTACTTTTGACAACTTTCTGCATAGATCTGCACTGTGTCCGAATGCAATCATGGTTGCGTTAATAAGACACCGTGGAGCCGGCGCGAGATATGGGTCGGAAAACGTACCTCAATGCAGGGATGGGATATGCCACTCTACTCCAAATGTCACAGTTATTCACACTGCTCCATCGAGAAGCTTGAAATACTGCTAGTTTTCCCAGAAGACTTCCCTTTTCATCATCATGCTAGCTAGCGGTAGTAACAGCAACCATTATGGAATGGCACATTGTGTTGCAAATCAAAGGAGCTGATTGGCTGACACTGCCATTCCAAAAAGGCAGTCTGGCTCCACAGTGTCTTAATGTAACCATGATTGCGTTCTGACCCCAGTGCAACTCTGTGTAAACAAGAATAACGGTAGGGACGGAATCTGCTGGCTAGCTGTAAATTAAAGCATACTACATTTTTGAAATTTCACTTACTATAAAACGTTGTTTTTTCGGATACTCAAAAGTATGGATTTTCCTACACAGCTTGTGTATGTACGTGTGTGCGTACATGCGTGTGTGTGCATGCGTGCATGCGTGTTGTTTTGCATGCGTGTGTTTGTCTGTGTGCGTCTGTGGGGGGGTTGTGTGCGTTTTTTTGATATTGCTCTATATTATATTATTCTGTTTCCTACTGTACATACTCTCCCGTAGACGTGGGCGGCTTAAAGTGACAAAACTTTGACTAGATGCACAGGAACATAACTGACTTCTTATTCTAGGTTTGAGGAGCGAACGCCAAATGAAAGTCAAAGCCGTCAGATATGATATTCTTCTGATGAAGAAGGATTGGAGATATGAGATGACAGCATCGTGATCAAAGAACCTTTGAAGCCCAGGATGGGAGAGTATGTTTGTGATTGTGTGTATATGTGCATATATTGTGTATTTCATTATTCTTTGTCCTAGAGACGTACATACATTCTCTCACACAGAGAAACAGAGACAGACACACACATATACACACATCTGCGTGCATGTGCACACACACAGACACACACACAAACTTAGGTGACATTTGGCTAGCTAATTTGGTCAAGACATTTGCAATACCTCACGTTCCTGGAATGAAAAAGTGATGCATACATGACAAGGTATTTATTTACTGTTGTTGTTGTGTGTGTTGATGTACAGTTTGACACAAGCATATCATCTCTTTAATTAAGGGTCTTCGCTGGTTCTGATTCTCCCTCTGGTTCTGATTCTTCCTCTGGTTCTGGTTCTAATTCTCCCTCTGGTTCTGATTCTCCCTCTGGTTCTGGTTCTCCCTCTGGTTCTGATTATCCCTCTGGTTCTAATTCTCCCTCTGGTTCTGGTTCTAATTCTCCCTCTGGTTCTGATTCTCCCTCTGGTTCTGGTTCTCCCTTTGGTTCTAATTCTCCCTTTGGTTCTAATTCTCCCTCTGGATCTGGTTCTAATTCTCCCTCTGGTTCTGATTCTCCCTCTGGTTCTGGTTCTAATTCTCCCTCTGGTTCTGTTTCTCCCTCTGGTTCTGATTCTCCCTCTAGTTCTGGTTCTAATTCTCCCTCTGGTTCTGGTTCTCCCTCTGGTTCTGATTCTAATTCTCCCTCTGGTTCTGATTCTCCCTCTGGTTCTGGTTCTAATTCTCCCTCTGGTTCTAATTTTCCCTCTGGTTCTGGTTCTGATTCTCCCTCTGGTTCTGGTTCTGATTCTCCCTCTGGTTATGATTCTCCCTCTGGTTCTGGTTCTAATTCTCCCTCTGGTTCTAATTCTCCCTCTGGTTCTGGTTCTAATTCTCCCTCTGGTTCTGATTCTCCTTCTGGTTTTGGTTCTAATTCCCCCTCTGGTTCTGATTCTCCCTCTGGTTCTGATTCTCCCTCTGGTTCTGGTTCTAATTCTCCCTCTGGTTCTAATTATTCCTCTGGTTCTGGTTCTGATTCTCCCTCTGGTTCTGGTTCTAATTCTCCCTCTGGTTCTAATTCTCCCTCTGGTTCTAATTCTCCCTCTAGTTCTGGTTCTGATTCTCCCTCTGGTTCTGGATCTAATTCTCCCTCTGGTTCTGATTCTCCCTCTGGTTCTGGTTCTAATTCTCCATCTGGTTCTAATTCTCCCTCTGGTTCTGGTTCTGATTCTCCCTCTGGTTCTGGTTCTAATTCTCCCTCTGGTTCTGATTCTCCATCTGGTTCTGGTTCTAATTCTCCCTCTGGTTCTGATTATCCCTCTGGTTCTGGTTCTAATTCTCCCTCTGGTTCTGATTCCCCTCTGGTTCTGGTTCTAATTCTCCCTCTGGTTCTGATTCTCCCCCTGGTTCTGGTTCTAATTCTCCCTCTGGTTCTAATTCTGCCTCTGGTTCTAATTTTCCCTCTGGTTCTGGTTCTCCCTCTGGTTCTGGTTCTGATTCTCCCCCCGGTTCTAATTCTCCCTCTGGTTCTAATTTTCCCTCTGGTCCTGGTTCTCCCTCTGGTTCTGGTTCTGATTCTCCCTCTGGTTCTGATTCCCCCTCTGGTTCTGGTTCTCCCTCTGGTTCTGGTTCTAATTATCCCTCTGGTTCTGATTCTCCCTCTGGTTCTGGTTCTAATTCTTCCTCTGGTTCTGTTTCTCCCTCTGGTTCTGATTCTCCCTCTGGTTCTGGTTCTAATTATCCCTCTGGATCTGGTTCTCCCTCTGGTTCTGATTCTAATTCTCCCTCTGGTTCTGGTTCTAATTCTCCCTCTGGTTCTGTTTCTCCCTCTGGTTCTGATTCTCCCTCTGGTTCTGGTTCTAATTATCCCTCTGGTTCTGGTTCTCCCTCTGGTTCTGATTCTAATTCTCCCTCTGGTTCTGATTCTCCCTCTGGTTCTGGTTCTAATTCTCCCTCTGGTTCTAATTTTCCCTCTGGTTCTGGTTCTGATTCTCCCTCTGGTTCTGATTCTCCCTCTGGTTCTGGTTCTAATTCTCCCTCTGGTTCTGGTTCTAATTCTCCCTCTGGTTCTGATTCTCCCTCTGGTTCTAATTCTCCCTCCTGTTCTGGTTCTCCCTCTGGTTCTAATTCTCCCTCTGGTTCTGGTTCTCCCTCTGGTTCTGGTTCTAATTCTCCCTCTGGTTCTGATTCTCCCTCTGGTTCTAATTCTCCCTCTGGTTCTAATTCTCCCTCTGGTTTTGGTTCTCCAACTGGTTCTGGTTCTCTCACTGTTTATGCTGACACTTCAAATATGCAACTGCAGTACACAACCCCTCTCAGTGCTAAAACAGAGCTCTCTCTCCTCTCTCCTCTCCTCTCTCTCTCTCTCTCTCTCTTGCTCTCCTCTCTCTCTCTCTCCCTTTCTCTCTCTCTCTCTCTCTCTCTCGCTCTCTCTCTTTCTCCGTTTCTCTCTCTCACTCTCTCTCTCTCTCGCTCTCTCTCTCTCACTCTCTCTCTTTCTCCCTTTCTCCCTTTCTCTCTCGCTCTCTCTCTCTCGCCCTCTCTCTCTCTCTTGACCTTGCTCTCCTCTCTCTCTCGATCTTGCTCTCCTCTCTCTCTCTCTATCTCTCTCTCTCTCTCTCTGCCTTCCTCTTTCACTCTCTCTCTCTCTCTCTCTCTCTCTCAATTCAATTCAATTCAATTCAAGGGGCTTTATTGGCATGGGAAACATGTGTTAACATTGCCAAAGCAAGTGAGGTAGATAATATACAAAAGTGAAATAAACAATACAAATTAACAGTAAACATTACACATACAGAAGTTTCAAAACAATAAAGACATTACAAATGTCATATTATATATATACAGTGTTGTAACAATGTACAAATGGTTAAAGCACACAAGTTAAAATAAATAAGCATAAATATGGGTTGTATTTACAATGGTGTTTGTTCTTCACTGGTTGCCCTTTTCTTGTGACAACAGGTCACAAATCTTGCTGCTGTGATGGCACACTGTGGAATTTCACCCAGTAGATATGGGAGTTTATCAAAATTGGATTTGTTTTCGAATTCTTTGTGGATCTGTGTAATCTGAGGGAAATATGTGTCTCTAATATGGTCATACATTGGGCAGGAGGTTAGGAAGTGCAGCTCAGTTTCCACCTCATTTTGTGGGCAGTGAGCACATAGCCTGTCTTCTCTTGA
The DNA here is from genome assembly GCF_016432855.1 of Salvelinus namaycush. NCBI lineage: Eukaryota > Metazoa > Chordata > Actinopteri > Salmoniformes > Salmonidae > Salvelinus > Salvelinus namaycush. Next base: position 18,727,085 of record NC_052337.1, on the reverse strand, counting down.
GAGCCATGTCTGCCTACGGCTGCCTTTCTCAATAGCAAGGCTATGCTCACTGAGTCTGTACATAGTCAAAGCTTTCCTTAAGTTTGGGTCAGTCACAGTGGTCAGGTATTCTGCATTGCCCTTTATGGTTGTGAGGTCTGGGGTCCGCTCACCAACCAAGATTTCACAAAATGGGACAAACACCAAATTGAGACTCTGCATGCAGAATTCTGCAAAAATAGCATTCTAGTTTGCTCTGTTTAGGAAGTGCAGCTCAGTTCCCACCTCATTTTGTGGGCAGTGTGCACATAGCCTGTCTTCTCTTGTGAGCCAGGTCTGCCTTTCTCAATAGCAAGGCTATGCTCACTGAGTCTGTACATAGACAAGGGAATGTGTCACTAATATGGTCATACAAGCCCCAGGACAAGCCCCAGGACGAGCTTGCTTAGGGGACTCTTCTCCAGATTTCTGGTCAGGTATTCTGCCACGGTGTACTCTCTGTTTAGGGCCAAATAGCATTCTAGTTTGCTCTGTTTTTTGTTAATTCTTTCCAATGTGTCAAGTAATTATCTTTTTGTTTTCTCATGATTTGGTTGGGTCTAATGGTGTTGCTGTCCTGGGGCTCTGTGGGGTGTGTTTGTGTTTGTGAACAGAGCCCTAGGACCAGCTTGCTTAGGGGACTCTTCTCCAGGTTCATCTCTCTGTAGGTGATGGCTTTGTTATGGAAGGTTTGGGAATCGCTTCCTTTTAGGTGGTTGTAGAATTTAACGGCTCTTTTCTGGATTTTGATAATTAGTGGGTATCGGCCTAATTCTGCTCTGCATGCATTATTTGGTGTTCTACGTTGTACACTGAGGATATTTTTGCAGAATTCTGCATGCAGAGTCTCAATTTGGTGTTTGTCCCATTTTGTGAAATCTTGGTTGGTGAGCGGACCCCAGACCTCACAACCATAAAGGGCAATGGGCTCTATGACTGATTCAAGTATTTTTAGCCAGATCCTAATTGGTATGTTGAAATTTATGTTCCTTTTGATGGCATAGAATGCCCTTCTTGCCTTGTCTCTCAGATCGTTCACAGCTTTGTGGAAGTTACCTGTGGTGCTGATGTTTAGGCCGAGGTATGTATAGTTTTTTGTGTGCTCTAGGGCAACGGTGTCTAGATGGAATTTGTGGTCCTGGCGACTGGACCTTTTTTGGAACACCATTATTTTGGTCTTACTGAGATTTACTGTCAGGGCCCAGGTCTGACAGAATCTGTGCAGAAGATCTAGGTGCTGCTGTAGGCCCTCCTTGGTTGGTGACAGAAGCACCAGATCATCAGCAAACAGTAGACATTTGACTTCGGATTCTAGTAGGGTGAGACCGGGTGCTGCAGACTGTTCTAGTGCCCGCGCCAATTCGTTGATATATATGTTGAAGAGGGTGGGGCTTAAGCTGCATCCCTGTCTCACCCCACGACCCTGTGTGAAGAAATGTGTGTGTTTTTTGCCAATTTTAACCGCACACTTGTTGTTTGTGTACATGGATTTTATAATGTCGTATGTTTTACCCCCAACACCACTTTCCATCAATTTGTATAGCAGACCCTCATGCCAAATTGAGTCAAAGGCTTTTTTGAAATCAACAAAGCATGAGAAGACTTTGCCTTTGTTTTGGTTTGTTTGGTTGTCAATTAGGGTGTGTAGGGTGAATACATGGTCTGTTGTACGGTAATTTGGTAAAAAGCCAATTTGACATTTTCTCAGTACATTGTTTTCATTGAGGAAATGTACGAGTCTGCTGTTAATGATAATGCAGAGGGTTTTCCCAAGGTTACTGTTGACGCATATTCCACGGTAGTTATTGGGGTCAAATTTGTCTCCACTTTTGTGGATTGGGGTGATCAGTCCTTGGTTCCAAATATTGGGGAAGATGCCAGAGCTAAGGACGATGTTAAAGAGTTTTAGTATAGCCAATTGGAATTTGTTGTCTGTATATTTGATCATTTCATTAAGGATACCATCAACACCACAGGCCTTTTTGGGTTGGAGGGTTTTTATTTTGTCCTGTAACTCATTCAAGGTAATTGGAGGATCCAGTGGGTTCTGGTAGTCTTTAATAGTTGATTCTAGGATTTGTATTTGATCATGAATATGTTTTTGCTCTTTATTCTTTGTTATAGAGCCAAAAAGATTGGAGAAGTGGTTTACCCATACATCTCCATTTTGGATAGATAATTCTTCGTGTTGTTGTTTGTTTAGTGTTTTCCAATTTTCCCAGAATTGGTTAGAGTCTATGGATTCTTCAATTACATTGAGCTGATTTCTGACATGCTGTTCCTTCTTTTTCCGTAGTGTATTTCTGTATTGTTTTAGTGATTCACCATAGTGAAGGCGTAGACTCAGGTTTTCCGGGTCTCTATGTTTTTGGTTGGACAGGTTTCTCAATTTATTTCTTAGATTTTTGCATTCTTTGTCACGACTTCAACCGAGGCAGGCTCTCCTTCCCGTTCGGGTGGCGCTCGGCGGTCGTCGTCACCGGCCTACTAGCTGCCACTGACTCTTTTTCCTCCCCCTCCTTATGTGTTTATTTGTATCACCTGTGTTCAGTTAATTGTTAATTAGTGTGGCTTTATTAGTCAGCCAGCCCGTACGCTTCTTTGTGCGGGATTGTTACATTGTAGCTTTTGGATTTCGGGAGTGGATGTTATTATTGTGGACTGGGTTTGTTTCTCGTGTCGTTGGACCGTTGTGTATGACACCCAGTACGTCCGTGTTGGACATTGTGTTTGCCAGTTGGGTATTAAAGACTCAACATATTGAAGCTCTGCTGTTCCTGCGTCTGACTTCGCACCCCCCGACACCCAGATCGTTACAGAATCCCGCACCCAGGAAATGGAGTCAGCAGGAGCAGCAGCCAACCCTCTCCCATCGATGGAGGAACGGGTTCTCCACCACACCACCGTCCTCCATCGGATCGGATCAGCCATGGACCAGATGATGGAGAGAATGGAGCGATGGGAGAGGAGTGGGCTCCTCTCTCCACCTTCGGCTCCCCTTCCTCAGGACTCTCCATCCCCCGGCTCCAGCGCGCTCCGTCTTACGCTCCCGAGGGATTATGATGGAGCGACGGCAGGGTGCCAGGGGTTCTTACTCCAGCTGGAGCTATACCTGGCCACTGTTCGCCCCACTCCCTCGGGAGCGGAGAGGGTGAGTGTCCTCGTCTCCTGCCTAACGGGTCGTGCTCTGGAGTGGGCCAACGCAGTCTGGAATGGCCCGGACTCAGCGAAGGAGCACTACCCGGAGTTTACCCGTCGTTTTCGTGCCGTGTTTGACCACCCCCCAGAGGGCCGAGCGGCGGGTGAGAGACTATTTCATCTCAGGCAGGAGAGGAGGAGCGCACAGGATTTCGCGCTGGAGTTCCGGACCTTGGCCGCGGGATCAGGGTGGAACGACAGGGCCCTTATTGACCACTACCGGTGTAGTCTCCGGGAGGACGTCCGCAGGGAGCTAGCGTGTCGGGACATCGCTCTGTCTTTGGATGAGCTTATCGACATGTCCATCCGACTGGACAATCTGCTGGCTGCCCGCGGAGAGGGTCCTGTGCGTTCCACCACCCAGCGCCCCGGCTCCCATCCCGATGGAGTTGGGAGGGGCCGCGCCTAGGGGTATCGGAGGAGGAGGCCTCCCCTGCACCAGCTGTGGTCGGAGAGGACACACGGCCGATCGGTGCTGGGGGGGTCTGTCTGGGAGTCGAGATGTCAGGCGGAACGCTTCTCGATCACCCCAGGTGAGTCAGCACCAAACTCACTCAGAACCCCCTGCCGGTCACATGTTTGTCTCAATTTTTTTCCTTTATTTTTTCCCCTCTTCCCAGCATAGGGCACTAGTCGATTCAGGTGCAGCTGGGAACTTTATGGATCGCGGACTCGCCCGAGAGTTGGGCGTTCCGCTTGTGCCGATAGATTCTCCCTTTCCCGTGCACTCCCTAGATAGCCGGCCATTAGGGTCAGGGGTGGTCAGGGAGGCCACAGTTCCCCTGGACATGGTAACGCAGGGGAATCATAGGGAACGTATCAGTCTCTTTATTATTGATTCGCCTGCGTTTCCAGTGGTGCTGGGTATTCCCTGGTTGGCCCGGCACAATCCCAGTATTTCGTGGAGACAGGGGGTTCTCCAGCGGTGGTCAGAGGAGTGTTCTGGAAGGTGTCTGGGAGTTTCCATTGGTGCCACGTCGGTGGAGAGTCCAGACCAGGGTTCCACGGTGCGCATTCCCCCCGAGTATGCCGATTTGGCAATCGCTTTCTGTAAAAAGAAAGCGACGAAATTACCACCACATCGACCGGGTAGGGATTGTGCGATAGATCTCCAGGTTAACGCTGCGCTTCCCAAGAGTCACGTGTACCCTTTGTCCCAAGAGGAGACGTTGGCTATGGAGACATATGTCGCGGAGTCTCTGGGACAGGGGTACATTCGGCCCTCCATCTCACCCGTCTCCTCGAGTTTCTTTTTTGTGAAGAAGAAGGAGGGAGGTTTGCGTCCGTGTATTGATTATAGAGGTCTAAATGCCATCACAGTGGGGTTTAGTTACCCAATACCTCTCATCGCTTCGGCGGTGGAATCATTTCACGGAGCGCAGTTCTTTACAAAACTGGACCTCAGGAGCGCGTACAGTCTGGTGCGTATTCGGAAAGGAGACGAGTGGAAAACCGCATTTAGTACCACATCGGGCCACTATGAGTACTGCGTCATGCCGTATGGGTTAAAGAATGCTCCAGCTGTTTTCCAATCCTTTGTAGACGACATTCTCAGGGACCTGCACGTGCAGGGGGTAGTTGTGTATATCGATGACATTCTGATCTACTCAACTACTCAAGCCGCGCATGTATCTCTGGTGCGCAAAGTGCTTGGCAGACTGCTGGAGCATGACCTATACGTCAAGGCTGAGAAGTGTGTGTTCTCCAAACAAGCCGTCTCCTTCCTGGGTTATCGCATTTCCACCTCGGGGGTGGTGGTGGAGAGTGACCGCATAAAGGCCGTGCGTAATTGGCCGACTCCAACCACGGTGAAAGAGGTGCAGCGGTTTTTGGGTTTTGCCAACTACTACCGGAGATTTATCCGGGGTTTTGGTCAGGTAGCGGCTCCCATTACCTCACTGCTAAAGGGGGGCCCGGTGCGGTTGCGGTGGTCAGCGGCGGCGGACGGAGCTTTCAACAGGTTGAAGGCTCTGTTCACGGATGCTCCCGTGTTGGCGCATCCGGATCCCTCTTTAGCATTCATAGTGGAGGTGGACGCGTCCGAGGCTGGGGTGGGTGCCGTGCTATCACAGCGCTCGGGTACGCCACCAAAACTCCGCCCCTGCGCTTTCTTCTCTAGTAAGCTCAGTGCAGCGGAGCGTAACTATGATGTGGGGGATCGGGAGTTGTTAGCGGTGGTCAGGGCTCTGAAGGTGTGGAGACACTGGCTTGAGGGGGCTAAGCACCCTTTTCTCATCTGGACCGACCACCAGAATCTGGAGTATATTCGGGCAGCTCGGAGACTGAACCCGCGTCAGGCAAGGTGGGCCATGTTTTTCACCCGGTTTAGGTTCACGTTGTCCTACAGACCCGGTTCCCAAAACGTAAAGGCTGACGCACTGTCTCGCCTTTACGACACGGAGGATAGGACCACCGAGCCCACTCCCATCATCCCCGCCTCGAGGCTGATAGCGCCAGTGGTATGGGAGGTGGACTCGGACATCGAGCGGGCGTTACGGGCGGAACCCGCGCCTCCTCAGTGCCCGGCGGGCCGTAAGTACGTACCGCTTGGTGTTCGGGACCGACTGATTCGGTGGGCTCATGTCCTACCCTCCTCGGGTCACCCTGGGGTGACGAGGACAGTGGGGAGCCTTCGGGGAAGGTATTGGTGGCCTACCTTAGCTCGGGACGTTAGGGTTTATGTCTCCTCCTGTTCGGTATGCGCTCAGAGTAAGGCTCCTAGGCACCTTCCTAGAGGGAAGTTGCAACCCCTCCCCGTTCCACAACGGCCATGGTCTCATCTGTCCGTGGACTTCCTGACCGATCTTCCCCCTTCTCAGGGAAACACTACGGTTCTGGTAATTGTGGATCGGTTTTCTAAGTCCTGCCGTCTCCTCCCGTTGCCCGGTATCCCTACTGCCCTACAGACTGCGGAGGCCTTATTCACTCACGTCTTCCGGCACTACGGGGTGCCGGAGGACATCGTTTCTGATCGGGGCCCCCAGTTCACGTCCCGAGTATGGAGGGCGTTCATGGAGCGTCTGGGGGTCACGGTCAGCTTGACTTCCGGTTTTCACCCCGAGAGTAATGGGCAGGTGGAGAGAGTGAACCAGGAGGTGGGTAGGTTTCTGCGGTCCTATTGCCAGGACCGGCCAGGGGAGTGGGCGAGATACATTCCCTGGGCCGAGATGGCCCAGAACTCACTACGCCACTCCTCTACTAATGTGTCCCCCTTTCAGTGTGTGTTGGGGTACCAGCCGGTCCTGGCACCATGGCATCCGAGCCAGACCGAGGCTCCTGCGGTGGAGGAGTGGGTACAGCGCTCCAAAGAGACCTGGAGGGCCGTCCAGGAGTCCCTTCAACAAGCTACTAGGAGGCAGAAGAGGAGCGCTGACCGCCACCGCAGTGAGGCTCCCGTGTTTGTACCGGGGGACAGGGTCTGGCTCTCGACCCGAAACCTACCCCTCCGCTTGCCCTGCCGGAAGCTGAGGCCGCAGTGTGTAGGGCCCTTCAAAGTCCTGAGGAGAATAAACGAGGTGTGTTATCGATTAAAACTCCCTTCCTATTATCGTATTAACCCCTCGTTTCATGTGTCTCTCCTCAGGCCGGTGGTAGCTGGTCCCCTGCAGGACGGTGAGGTGCCGGAGGTCCCTCCCCCCCCTCTGGACATCGAGGGGTCCCCGGCGTACACGATACGGGCCATTCTGGACTCGAGACGCCGGGTGAGGGGCCTGCAGTACCTCGTGGACTGGGAGGGGTACGGTCCGGAGGAGAGGTGCTGGGTACCGGTGGAGGACATTTTGGATCCATCTATGTTAAGGGATTTCCATCGCCTCCATCCGGATCGCCCCGCGCCTCGTCCTCCGGGTCGACCTCGAGGCCGGTGTCGGCGCGCTGCGGGAGCCGCGCGTCAGAGGGGGGGTACTGTCACGACTTCAACCGAGGCAGGCTCTCCTTCCCGTTCGGGTGGCGCTCGGCGGTCGTCGTCACCGGCCTACTAGCTGCCACTGACTCTTTTTCCTCCCCCTCCTTATGTGTTTATTTGTATCACCTGTGTTCAGTTAATTGTTAATTAGTGTGGCTTTATTAGTCAGCCAGCCCGTACGCTTCTTTGTGCGGGATTGTTACATTGTAGCTTTTGGATTTCGGGAGTGGATGTTATTATTGTGGACTGGGTTTGTTTCTCGTGTCGTTGGACCGTTGTGTATGACACCCAGTACGTCCGTGTTGGACATTGTGTTTGCCAGTTGGGTATTAAAGACTCAACATATTGAAGCTCTGCTGTTCCTGCGTCTGACTTCGCACCCCCCGACACCCAGATCGTTACATTCTTCATCAAACCATTTGTCATTGTTGTTCATTTTCTTCGGTTTTCTGTTTGAGATTTTTAGATTTGATAGGGAAGCTGAGAGGTCAAATATACTGTTAAGATTTTCTACTGCCAAGTTTACACCTTCACTATTGCAGTGGAACGTTTTACCCAGGAAGTTGTCTAAAAGGGATTGAATTTGCTGTTGCCTAATTGTTTTTTGGTAGGTTTCCAAACTGCATTCCTTCCATCTATAGCATTTCTTAATGTTACTCAGTTCCTTTGGCTTTGATGCCTCATGATTGAGTATTGCTCTGTTCAAGTAGACTGTGATTTTGCTGTGGTCTGATAGGGGTGTCAGTGGGCTGACTGTGAA